>NC_143041.1:10122446-10422446 GCF_057628025.1 Oncorhynchus mykiss
CAGGCACAAAGCAAAGGAAAATAAAGAAAATTGTCATTTTCCAATCAAGGTGCAGGAACAGGAGCAAGCTAAAAAAATATATATAAAATATTCAGCAACTCTAGGGAGGACAATAAGAGTTCCAATCAAAAATAGTTCTTTATTATTGGCAAAAAACAACAATAAAGAAAAAGTGTGACCCACCACCTGGATTCGATCCTATGTAGCAAAATTTGAAATCGTTTTTTACATTGGATAAAAGTACAGAATCCGAGCTAGAAAATGGTATATCATATTCTGCAGTTGAGGAACAATGAGAAAGTAATTCTGTTTCGAAAGTTGACCAACTTGTAGCCCGGTTTTGAGAAAATGGCCTGTGAATAGGTTGGTACACCTACTGGAGAAGCTCTTCTTTGTCTACACCCATTCAGCAACGTTCACACCCATCTCTTTAAGGATTCATAGTGTAGTAAACAACCAAACATTTCAACTAGTGAAAGTAGTAGCAAAAAGTAGCAGTAAAAATAAACTTTATCTAGTCCTTGGCCTATATTCTAATCTGACTTTGGTGCAGGTCATGATGTTCTTCACATTACCATCTCTGGTAAACACACACTATATCAAATCAAATCAAAGTTTATTTGTCACATGCACAGGATACAGAAGGTGTAAACGCTACAGTGAAATGGTTACTTGCATAACGGAGTCTTTTTGGCTAGCTAGCTGTAACGTTCGTCGTCCTCGTCTGAGGAGGAGTAGTAGAGATCGGACCAATATGCAGCGTGGTACGTGTCCATGTTCATATTTATTAAACAGAGAACATTAAACAAAATAACAACGGCGAATGAAACAAAACAGTTCTGTAAGGGGACATACACTAAACAGAAAACAACTACCCACAAATCAAGTGGGAAAAGCAGGCTACCTAAATATGGTTCTCAATCAGAGACAACGATTGACAGCCTCCTCTGACCAGGCCAAACAGTTAGAAAACCAAAACTAGAACAACACATAGAATGCAGACCCCAACTCACGCCCTGACCAACCTAAACAAGAAACATAACAAAAGAACTAAGGTCAGGACGTGACACTAGCTAAACAGTGAACCATAATCTCAACTCTAATGCCGCATTCAAAACAACTGGGAAGTCAGAAGAAAAAAACTTTACCTGGGAAAAATCTATTTGAACGGTCATCCAACTCAGAATTCCAACTCAGGAACTCGGGCCTCTTTCTAGAGCTCCTACACAGATCATACACGTAACTTTAACTAGCGAGCCAGCCAGCTAACATTAGCTAGCTAGCTAACAGCACGCTTTAACTTGCAATGAAAATGACTTTCTGACCAAATTTTAAATGTATAATATCTGAAAATGTAGCGACTTACCCCTCCCAATACATGGATGGACGCTTCTCCCTCTGTCATGGATGCCATGGTTGCCCTTAGTTTGAAGATGTAATCTGGAGACAGGTGTTTTATACAACAGCCTTCTTTCTATGTTCTCTTTTTGGACTCTCTCCGCATTTGGCAATCATCTCTCTGCTTCACTGGGCATTCCACTGATTTCAAAACTCGGTTAAAGTATTCCCTGACAACGACACCGTTTAGTCCCCAGCATTGTCATCAACTATACAATGTCTGGTTCAATGAAAATGCTTTGACCTAAATCAGGGATTTCCACATTCTCTGATTCATTTTCAGTCAGGTGAGAGTCAGCATGACACGATCATCGTCCAGAAAGTAGTCCATCACAAAGTTTTCCCACTGATCTGTCAATAGCGCTATTAACTTCGGGGCAGCAATGTTGAGAGCAATAGCAAAACTTTTTCAGTTCTTCATAATATTTAAAAAAAAAAAGCTGCTGTAGACAGGATTATCCACACATACTTAGCAGCTCATGTTAAAGACAGACCAATCCGAACTCATCTCTTGGCATGTCCAGCCCATCCATTATCTCAGCCAATCATGGCTAGCGGGAAGGTGCCTGTATTTTTCCTTGGCTAAACCAACTATGCTCATCATTTAACAATTAGATTCGTATTTACAGATGGCATACAAGTTTGTTATAAAGGCACATGAAAGTTTGCATGTTCCAGAAGGCATTTCTGCCCCCCCCCCCCCCCCCCCCCGAAAAAACGTTCAAATGCTTCTCCTGTGAAGTAGTAATGAGAGACATACGCCTAGTTTCTTGGAACAGGTCACAAGTGTATACTGTGAACTTCCATTGTGTTTTTTTAATCCATTGTCCTCCTAAAAGTTACAGAATGTTTTTTAATCTACATACAGACCCAGGTCCAGACGTGCTCCTCCCGAGCCTCGTTCCCGTGCCCTTGCTAAGGCTAATTACACTAATATGGGTCCCCTCAGCAGCATCGGAGATCCATTAGGCTGTGTTCATTAGGGCTGTGGGCCTCCCAGCCTCCTCAGACGGCTCTGATCGACCAGACACAGTAATCAGAGTCATACACATGGGGAAGCTGGGACTCACTGCTCTTTGGAAGAAGTAGAGTAGAAAACATAGAAAAAGGAAGTGAGCTAAACTTGAACAAGGGAAGTAGAATAGCCACACTCTGTTTAAATTATTTTAGGGATTATTTAATCATCTAAGGATGTTTTCCATGGAGGGAAGTTCCCCTGTATGTCCTAATTGTCCTCTATCTGACTGATTACTGATTAACGTATGACTCTGTTCCTATGTACTGTATAATCTGCCCTCTTGTTGTCATGGTGTAACAACAAAAGAAGCTCTAAGGAGGCTGAATATCTCAGGGTGTAATCAGCAGACTGCCCTCTGTCCTTGTACGACCCTGGGGAATATTAATCAGTTCATTTACAGCCAGAGACTCAAATCAAATTTTTGACAGATAATTACGTGTGTGTTTGGCTTCTGCATGTGTGCGTGTTTGGCTTGTGCGTGCGTGCGTGCGTGCGTGAGTGGGTGTGTGCGTGCATGTGTATCTGCTCGTGTGTGTGTGGATTGGGTCTGAGGAGGGCAAGTGAATAAGAGTCTGTCATGTCTTCGAGAGAGCGACTCATCAGACATTTGTATTACTACACCCATCTACATCAATATCAATAAAACGATGAGCATTCCTCCTTTGTATGTTTGAACAGTGGGGAATCCTTTGGATTGTGATTAAATGCTACAGTGAGTAGATCTTATTACACAGTTTAATTCATTCGAATTAAGATCTTCACAAATATTAGGATTATGTGTTTAATCTGCAAAAGGAAATTATTTTTTTCCAGATGTCCTCTGATTTGAAATGTCTTAAGTTTTAATGTAATGTAATGTAATACCCCAAGGAAATTAGGGTGGAAAATTGTTATTGATTGAGGCTCAGATTATGATGCATATGGAATACATCAATGTAGCTCCTACTGGAAGAAAAAAAAGATGCTCAAATGTCTGTTTTGATCCTCTGGGGTCCAAACAATTGGGGATCCTGATAAAATACAAATAGTGAAGGGAGGCAAATCTGAGAGAGACATTCTAGCGCTATTTAGCTTCTGTATGTAGCTACACAGTAGTATTTAGCTTGCCGAACATGTGGCTGAGTTAGTATTAGTCCCCCTAGCATGTGGCTGTGCTACACAGTGAGAAATCCCCTTAATGTCTTGCATCAAAATTCCATTTGAATTTCCATTCATTACATTTACATTATGTTGATGAACGCCTCTGTATGTAGGTTTGCATTGCAAAATTGTATCGTGCAGAAAGATTATACAGAGTTTTCATGTTGGTTCTAAGCTCTGACGCTACAGAACATACTGGCACTTCTGGTTCAATCTCTGTCCATGGACTGAGACGTTTGGCTCACTTGCCCACTCAATCAATCACACACACACACACACACACTCACTCACTCTCTCACTAGCTCACATACACTCAAACTCTCCCTCCCTCAGGATTTGCCCTGGGGGCAGGCAGCAGATTCTTTTGGCTAACTGACTAACGCCACCAGCGATGTCATATTATTGGCAGGGGGACCACCCACTGAGGGCAAATTTTGTGATGCACCACCACCTCCCTCTCTCTTAGGGCACGGCTCTATGGAGAGTTGGCCCCTTCTCCCCCGCCTAGAGATTCTCTGGCAGCAGCTCTCTGTATGCCTCCTGGGCTCTGGCCCAGCCCGGGAAACAGGGACATGTGGTGGCAGTGAGAAGTGCGTCACGGAGCTGGGCACATTCACAGGTCTACTGCTGATCTTATCTATTTAGGATTGGTGGTTACACACACTGAATCCTGCTGCTTTCTGGGTTTTTGGTTTTGACAGACTTTGATCTGTAATTAGCTTGCAATTGATTTGGGAAGCATTATCAGGTATCAAATCAAACTTTATTTGTTACATGCGCCGAATACAACAAGTGTAGGCTTTAACGTGAAATGCGTACTTACAAGCCCTTAACCAACTGTGCAGTTCAAGAAGAGTTAAGAAGATATTTACCAAGTAGACAAAAATAAAAAGTAATAATAATAAAGTAACAATAAGAAGAACAATATTGAGGTTATATACAGGGGGCACCAGTACCGAGTCAGTGTGCAGGGTTACAGGCTAGTTGAGGTAATCTGTACATGTAGATGGGGGTGAAGTGACTATGCATAGATAATAAACAGCGAGTAGCAGCAGTGTACAAAAGGGGGGGTAGAAGCTGTTGAGGAGCCACTTGGTCCTAGACTTGGCGCTCCGGTACCTGCTTGCTGTGTGGTAGCAGAGAAAACGGTCTATAACTTGGGTGACTGGAGTCTCTGACAATTTTATGGTCTTTCCTCTGACACCGCCTATTATATAGGTTATATAGGTCCTGGATGGCAGGAAGCTTGGCCCCAGTGATGTACTGGGCCGTTCGCACTACCCTCTGTAGCGCCTTACGGTCAGATGCCGAGCAGTTGCCATACCAGGCGGTGATGCAACCGGTCAGGATGCTCTCGATGGTGCAGCTGTAGAACTTGGGGCCCATGCCAAGTCTTTTCAGTCTCCTGAAGGGGAAAAGGTTTTGTCATGCCCTGTTCACGACTGTCTTGGTATGTTTAGACCATTATATTTTGTTGGTGATCCCCAGGTATGTAGGGAGGTTTGTAGGAAGGTTCCATAAAGCATTTGTAACTTATGCTGTACTTTGTTTGAAGTGTGACCTTTTTGATTTATGTTTTTAATAAACTAGTAGTTTCTTTCATCAGTCGTGTATGACGATAATACCTGCCACCCATGGCTAATCTATCAATCAAAGGTATTTATAAAGCCCTTTTTACATCAGCAGATGTCACAGTGTGCTATACAGAAACCCAGCCTAAATTCCCCAAACAGCAAGCAATGCAGATGTAAAAGCACGGTGGCAGCTGTGTTTAGCACTAACTGACATTTATTTAGTGCTTTATCTGGGTAAGCGGAGAGTAGAACATTGCAGTAGTCTAATCTAGATGTGACAAAATCATGGATTAGCTTTTCTGTATAATTCTTGGACAAAAAAGTTTCCGATTTTTGCAATGTTATGAAGATGTAAAAAAAAGCTATCCTTGATATATTCTTGATATGTTCATCAAAAGAGAGATCAAGGTCCAGAGTAACGCCGAGGTCATTCAGAGTTTTATTTGAGATGACTGTACAACCATCAAGATTAATTGTCAGATCCAATAGAACATGTCTTTGTTTATTGGGACCTAGAACTAGCATCTCTGTTTTGTCTGAGTTTAAAATTAAAACATTTGCCACAATCCACTTCCTTATGTTTGAAACACAGGTTTCCAGGGTAGGCAATTTTGGGGCTTCACCATGTTTTATCGAAATGTACAGCTGTGTGTTGTGAGCATAGCACATAAAGTTGGCATTGTGTTTCCCAATTATTATTTTTTGTATTTTTTTTAACCTTTATTTAACTAGGCAAGTCAGTTAAGAACAAATTCTTATTTTCAATGACGGCCTAGGAACAGTGGGTTAACAGTGGGTTAAATTACATCACCAAGAGGTAGAATATATAGTGAAAACAATAGTAGTCCTAAAACAGAACCTTGAGGAACGCTGATTTGTCAGAGGAAACCATCCACAGAGACGGACTAATATCTTTCCGAGAGATAAGATCTAAACCAGGCAAGAACTTGTCTATGTAGACCAATTTGGTGTTCTTATCTCTCCAAAATAATGTGGTGATCGATGATGTGAAAAGCAGCACTAAGGTCTAAGAGCACAAGGACAGATGCAGAGCCTTGGTCTGACACGATTAAAAAGCAATTTACCACCTTCACGAGTGCAGTCTCAGTGCTATGAGGGGTCTAAAACCAGACAGAAGCTTTTTATATGCATTATTTGTCTTCAGGAAAGCAGTGAGTTGCTGCTCAACAGCTTTTTCTAAACATTTTTGAGAGGAATGGGAGATTCGATAAAGGCCAATAGTTTTTTTTACATTTTCCGGGTCAAGGTTTGGCTTTTTCAAGAGATGCTTTATTACTGCCACTTTTAGTGAGTTTGGTACACATCCAGTGGATCGGGAGACATTTATTACATTCAACATAGGAGGGCCAAGCACAGGAATTAGCTCTTTCAGTAGTTTAGTTGGAATAGGGTCCAGTATGCAGCTTGAGGGTTTAGAGGCCATGACTATTTTCATGAATGTGTCAAGAGATGCAGGATTAAAAAACGTGAGTGTCTCCATTGATCCTAGGTCCTGGCAGTTCTGTGCAGACTCAGGACAACTGAGCTTTGGAGAAATACGCAGGTTCAAAGAGGAATCCGTAATTTGCTTTCTAATGATCATGATCTTTTCATTGAAGAGGTTCATGAATTCATCACTGCTGAAGTGAAAGCTATCGTCTCCTGTTGAATGCTGCTTTTTAGTTAGCTTTGCAACAGTATCAAAAATACATTTTGGATTGTTCTTATTCTCCTCAGTTAGGTTGGAAAAATAGGATGATTGAACAACAGTGAGGGCTCTTCGATATTGCATGGTACTGTCTTTCCAAGATAGTCGGGAAGACTTCCAGTTTGATGGAGAGCCATTCCAATTTTCTGGAAGCTTGCTTCAGGGCTCAGGTATTTTCTGTATACCAGGGAGCAAATTTCTTGTGACAAATGTTTTTAGTTTTTAGCGGTGTGACTGCATCTAGGGTATTACGCAAGTTTACATTTAGATCCTCAGTTAGGTGGTTTACCGTTTTTTATACTCTGACGTCCTTTGGTAGGTGGAGGGAGTCTGGAAGGGCATCTAGGAATCTTTGGGCTGTCCGAGAATTTATAGCACGACTTTTGATGATCCTTTGTTGGTGTCTGTGCAGATTATTTGTTTGCGATTGCAAATGTAATAAAATGATGGTCCGATAGTCCAGGATTATGTGGAAAAACATTTAGATCCACAATATTTATCCCACGGGACAAAACGTCCTCTCACTGTCAACTGCGTTTATTTTAAGCAAACTTAACATGTGTAAATATTTGTATAAACATAATAAGATTCGACAACTGAGACATAAACTGAACAAGTTCCACAGACATGTGACTAACAGAAATTGAATAATGTGTTCCTGAACAAAGGGGGGGGGGGGGGGGTTAAAATCAAAAGTAACAGTCAGTATCTGGTGTGGCCACCAGCTGCATTAAGTACTGCAGTGCATCTCCTCCTCATGGGCTGTATCAGGTTTGCCAGTTCTTGCTGTGAGATGTTACCGCACTCTTCCACCAAAGCACCTGCAAGTTCCCGGACCTTTCTGAGGTGAATGGCCCTAGCCCTTACCCTCCAATCCAAGAGGTCCCATACGTGCTCAATGGGATTGAGATTTGGGCTCTTCGCTGGCCATGGCAGAACACTGACATTCCTGTCTTGCAGGAAATCACGCACAGAACGAGCAGTATGGCTGGTGGCATTGTCATGCTGGAGGGTCATGTCAGGATGAGCCTGCAGGAAGGGTACCACATGAGGGAGGAGGATGTCTTCCCTGTAACGCACAGCGTTGAGATTGCCTGCAATGACAACAAGCTCAGTCCGATGATGCTGTGACACACCGCCCCAGACCATGACGGACCCTCCACCTCCAAATCGATTTCGCTCCAGAGTACAGGCCTTTTTACCAGTCCTGTCTGGTCCAGCGATGGTGGGTTTGTACCCATAGGTGACGTTGTTGCCGGTGATGTCTGGTGAGGACCAGCCTTACAACAGGAGGCCTGTAAACAATAGCTATACAAAGTGATTGAGTAGGCTTCATAGATTTCATGACATGTTTTTTTCTAAATCTAAATTTGCTGTTGTAAATGTTAGCAAAACCTTTGCGGGATGCGACGGGAATATGGTCACCAGTGTAACTGGGAGGAGAGGCCTCATTTAGCAAAGTAAATTCTTCAGGCTTGAGCCATGTTTCAGTCAGGCCAATCACATTAGAATATGATCAGTGATTAGTTCATTGAGTATGACTGCCTTGGAAGTGAGGGATCTAACATTAAGTTGTCCTATTTTGAGATGTGAGATATCACAATCTCTTTCAATAATGACAGGAAGGGAGGAGGTCTTTATTCCAGTGAGATTGCTAAAGTGAACACCACCATGTTTAGTTTTACTCAACCTAGATTGAGGCACAAACTCGTTCTCAATGGGGATAGCTGAGCTGACTACACTGACTGTGCTAGTGGCAGACTCCACTAATCCTGCCTGTGGAGCTAGAGGAGTTAGAGCCCCGTCTATGTTGATAGATAAGATGAGAGCACCCTTCCAGCTAGGATGGAGTCCGTCACTCCTCAGCAGGCCTGGCTTGGTCCTGTTTGTGGGTGAGTCCCAGAAAGTGGGCCAATTATCTACATATTCTATCTTTTGGGAGGGGCAGAATACAGTTTTCAACCAGAGATTGAGTTGTGAGACTGCTGTTGAGCTCATCACTCCCACTTACTGGGAGGGGGCCAGAGACTCTGCTGTAGAGCTCTTCACTCCCCCTAACTGGGAGGGGGCCAGAGACTCTGCTGTAGAGCTAATCACTCCCCCTAACTGGGAGGGGGCCAGAGACAATTACTTGATGCCGACACATCTTTCTAGCTAATTTATACGCTGAAGCTATGTTACTCTTGGTGACCTCTGACTATTTCATCCTAACATCATTGGTGCCGACGTGGATAACAATATCCTCTCTACAATATACTCTCTACTATACTCTACTGTACTCTCTAGCCAGCACTATCTTCAGGTGAGCCTTTATGTCAGTAGCTCTGCTCCCTGGTAAACAGTGTATGGTCGCTGGATGATTATTTCATTTTTATTGCAGGGAATGGAATCGCCAATGACTAGGGTTTTCAATTTGTCAGAGCTAATGGTGGGCCACTTCGGAGGCTCAGACCCCGTAACGGGTGGAGGAGAGACCTGAGAAGGCTCGACCTCTGACTCCGACTCGTTGCTTAATGGTACAAATTATATTATTACAGGTTGAAAGTTCCTGTCGACTGAATGAGCGACACTGGTTGAGCCTCACCATAAGGTGATAGTTCTCTTGTATATTATGAGTACAGCAACTGCAATTGGATGGCATAGTGTTAATGTTACTACTCAGCTTTTTCAGAGGGTGGAGGTCCTGTAGAAACATATATAGCGTCCGGGGTGAAAACATTTAATGAAAAAAGTTGAGCGAGTAAAAAAACTAAATGTTTGGCAGATAGATAGTCAAGTAGCAACAAATAGCACAGCAGCATGGTAACAAGTCCGGAAGTTTGTTAGGACTGTCTGGGAATGTTCAAAAATCAAGATAGCAGCTGTACAGAACTCATCCAAAGTGCTAAGTAGCTAGTAAACATGTTTTACAATGAACAGAGACATACTGTCATGTATTGTCATGTTGTGTCTTGTTTCTGTCCTTTCCCTTCACCCTGTCTCCCTCTGCTGGTCGTTATTAGGTTACCTTTTCTCCCCCTCTTTCCCCCAGCTGTTCCTTGTCTCCCCCTAACTACCTCGTCACCCCTTTTCCCACCTGTTCCCTTTTTCCCTCTGATTAGTCCTCTATATCTCTCTCTGTTTTTGTTCCTGTCTTTGTCGGATTCTTGTTTGTGTTTTTCATGCCTGAACCAGACTATCGTCATGTTTGCTGCAACCTTGTCCTGTCCTGTCGGAATCTGCCGGTCCATCTGAGCCTACCTATGTTTTGTTATTAAAGAAGTTCTGTTTACGTTAATTCGCTTTTGGGTCCTCATTCACGCACCGTAACAGAAGAATCCGACCAGGAATGGACCCAGCGACTTCGGATCCTCTCCACTCAGCCGTCGAGATCCAGGGAGCGATGCTAGGCAGACACGAGCAGGAATTGTCTGCTGCTCGACATGCCGTTGAGACCCTGGCCACCCAAGTCTCCAACCTCACAGAACAGGTTCACCATCTCCGCCTCGATCCACCGGCCACTTCCAGGGCTTTCGAATCTCCGGAGCCCAGAATCAATAACCCGCCGTGTTACTCTGGGGAGCCCACTGAATGCCGCTCGTTCCTCACCCAGTGTGATATTGTGTTTTCTCTCCAGCCCAACACTTACTCCAGGAGCACTGCTCGTGTCGCCTACGTCATATCTCTCCTTACTGGACGGGCTCGTGAGTGGGGCACGGCAATCTGGGAGGCAAGGGCTGAGTGTACTAACCAGTATCAGGACTTTAAGGAGGAGATGATACGGGTTTTTGATCGATCTGTTTTTGGGGAGGAGGCTTCCAGGGCCCTGTCTTCCCTATGTCAAGGTAATCGATCCATAACAGACTACTCTATTGAGTTTCGCACTCTTGCTGCCTCCAGTGACTGGAACGAGCCGGCTTTGCTCGCTCGTTTTCTGGAGGGTCTCCGCGCAGAGGTAAAGGATGAGATTCTCTCCCGGGAGGTTCCTTCCAGCGTGGATTCCTTGATTGAACTCGCTATTCGCATTGAGCGACGGGTTGATCTTCGTCACCGAGCTCGTGGAAAGGAGCTCGCGTTCTCCGTTGCCCCCCTCTCCGCATCACTACCATCTTCCTCTGCCGGCTCGGGTGCTGAGCCTATGCAGCTGGGAGGTATCCGCATCTCGACTAAGGAGAGGGAACGGAGAATCACCAACCGCCTCTGTCTCTATTGCGGTTCTGCTGGTCATTTTGTCACTTCATGTCCAGTAAAAGCCAGAGCTCATCAGTAAGCGGAGGGCTACTGGTGAGCGCTACTACTCCTGTCTCTCCTTCAAGATCCTGCACTACCTTGTCGGTCCATCTACGCTGGACCGGTTCGTCAGCTTCCTGCAGTGCCTTAATAGACTCTGGGGCGGAGGGCTGTTTTATGGACGAGACCTGGGCTCGGGAACATGACATTCCTCTCAGACAGTTAAGGGAGTCCACGGCCTTGTTCGCCCTGGATGGTAGTCCTCTCCCCAGGATTCAGCGTGAGACGCTACCTTTAACCCTCACTGTTTCTGGTAATCATAGCGAAACCATTTCTTTTTTAATTTTTCGTTCACCTTTTACACCTGTTGTTTTGGGCCATCCCTGGCTAGTTTGTCATAATCCTTCCATTAATTGGTCTAGTAATTCTATCCTCTCCTGGAACGTCTCTTGTCATGTGAAATGTTTAATGTCTGCTATCCCTCCTGTTTCCTCTGTCTCTTCTTCACAGGAGGAGCCTGGTGATTTGACAGGGGTGCCGGAGGAATATCACGATCTGCGCACGGTGTTCAGTCGGTCCAGGGCCACCTCTCTTCCCCCACACCGGTCGTATGATTGTAGTATTGATCTCCTTCCGGGAACCACTCCCCCCCGGGGTAGACTATACTCTCTGTCGGCTCCCGAACGTAAGGCTCTCGAAGATTATTTGTCTGTAGCTCTTGCCGCCGGTACCATAGTCCCCTCCTCCTCTCCCGCCGGAGCGGGGTTTTTTTTTGTTAAGAAGAAGGACGGGTCCCTGCGCCCCTGCATAGATTATCGAGGGCTGAATGACATAACAGTGAAGAATCGTTATCCGCTTCCTCTTATGTCTTCAGCCTTCGAGATCCTGCAGGGAGCCAGGTTTTTCACTAAGTTGGACCTTCGTAACGCTTACCATCTCGTGCGCATCAGGGAGGGGGACGAGTGGAAGACGGCGTTTAACACTCCGTTAGGGCACTTTGAATACCGGGTTCTTCCTTTCGGCCTCGCTAACGCTCCAGCTGTCTTTCAGGCATTAGTCAATGATGTCCTGAGAGACATGCTGAACATCTTTGTTTTCGTTTACCTTGACGATATCCTGATTTTTTCACCGTCACTCCAGATTCATGTTCAGCACGTTCGACGTGTCCTCCAGCGCCTTTTAGAGAATTGTCTTTTTGTGAAGGCTGAGAAGTGCTCTTTTCATGCCTCCTCCGTCACATTTCTCGGTTCTGTTATTTCCGCTGAAGGCATTAAGATGGATCCCGCTAAGGTCCAAGCTGTCATTGATTGGCCCGTCCCTAAGTCACGCGTCGAGCTGCAGCGCTTTCTCGGCTTCGCGAACTTCTATCGTCGTTTCATCCGTAATTTCGGTCAGGTGGCAGCTCCTCTCACAGCCCTTACTTCTGTCAAGACGTGCTTTAAGTGGTCCGTTTCCGCCCAGGGAGCTTTTGATCTCCTCAAGAATCGTTTTACATCCGCACCTATCCTTGTTACACCTGACGTCACTAGACAGTTCGTTGTCGAGGTTGACGCGTCAGAGGTGGGCGTGGGAGCCATTCTTTCTCAGCGCTCCCTCTCTGACGACAAGGTCCACCCTTGCGCGTATTTTTCTCATCGCCTGTCGCCGTCGGAACGTAACTATGATGTGGGAAACCGCGAACTGCTCGCCATCCGCTTAGCCCTAGGCGAATGGCGATAGTGGTTGGAGGGGGCGACCGTTCCTTTTGTCGTTTGGACTGACCATAGGAACCTTGAGTACATCCGTTCTGCCAAACGACTTAATGCGCGTCAGGCGCGCTGGGCGCTGTTTTTCGCTCGTTTCGAGTTTGTGATTTCTTATCGTCCGGGCTCTAAGAACACCAAGCCTGATGCTTTATCTCGTCTCTTCAGTTCTTCAGTAGCCTCCACTGACCCCGAGGGGATTCTCCCTGAGGGGCGTGTTGTCGGGTTGACTGTCTGGGGAATTGAGAGGCAGGTAAAGCAAGCACTCACTCAAACTCCGTCGCCGCGCGCTTGTCCTAGGAACCTTCTTTTCGTTCCCGTTCCTACTCGTCTGGCCGTTCTTCAGTGGGCTCACTCTGCCAAGTTAGCCGGCCATCCTGGCGTTCGGGGTACGCTTGCTTCCATTCGCCAGCGTTTTTGGTGGCCCACCCGGGAGCATGACACGCGTCGCTTCGTGGCTGCTTGTTCGGTCTGCGCGCAGACTAAGTCCGGTAACTCCCCTCCTGCCGGCCGTCTCAGGCCGCTTCCCATTCCCTCTCGACCGTGGTCTCACATCGCCTTAGATTTTGTCACCGGACTGCCTTCGTCAGCGGGGAAGACTGTTATTCTTACGGTTGTCGACAGGTTCTCTAAGGCGGCTCATTTTATTCCCCTTGCTAAGCTTCCTTCTGCTAAAGAGACGGCACAAATCATCATCGAGAATGTTTTCAGAATTCATGGCCTTCCGTCAGACGTCGTTTCGGACAGAGGTCCGCAATTCACGTCTCAATTTTGGAGGGAGTTTTGCCGTTTGATTGGGGCTTCCGTCAGTCTCTCTTCCGGCTTTCACCCCCAGTCTAACGGTCAAGCAGAACGGGCCAATCAGACTATTGGTCGCATCTTACGCAGTCTTTCTTTTCGCAACCCTGCGTCTTGGTCAGAACAGCTCCCCTGGGCAGAATACGCCCACAACTCGCTTCCTTCGTCTGCGACCGGGCTATCTCCTTTTCAGAGTAGCCTCGGGTACCAGCCTCCGCTGTTCTCATCTCAGTTCGCCGAGTCCAGCGTCCCCTCCGCTCAGGCTTTTGTCCAACGTTGCGAGCGCACCTGGAAGAGGGTCAGGTCTGCACTTTGCCGTTATAGGGCGCAGACTGTGAGAGCTGCTAATAAGCGTAGAACTAAGAGTCCTAGATATTGTCGCGGTCAGAGAGTTTGGCTCTCCACTCAGAACCTTCCCCTTAAGACCGCTTCTCGCAAGTTGACCCCGCGGTTCATTGGTCCGTTCCGTATTTCTCGGATCATTAATCCTGTCGCAGTGCGACTTCTTCTTCCGCGATATCTTCGTCGCGTCCACCCGGTCTTCCATGTCTCCTGTGTCAAGCCCGTTCTTCGCGCCCCCGCTCGTCTTCCCCCCCCCCCCCATCCTTGTCGAGGGCGCACCCATCTACAGGGTCCGTAGGATTTTGGACATGCGTCCTCGGGGCCGTGGTCATCAGTACCTAGTAGATTGGGAGGGGTACGGTCCTGAGGAGAGGAGTTGGGTTCCCTCTCGGGACGTGCTGGACCGTGCGCTGATCGATGATTTCCTCCGTTGCCGCCAGGTTTCCTCCTCGAGTGCGCCAGGAGGCGCTCGGTGAGTGGGGGGGTACTGTCATGTATTGTCATGTTGTGTCTTGTTTCTGTCCTTTCCCTTCACCCTGTCTCCCTCTGCTGGTCGTTATTAGGTTACCTTTTCTCCCCCTCTTTCCCCCAGTTGTTCCTTGTCTCCTCCTAACTACCTCGTCACCCCTTTTCCCACCTGTTCCCTTTTTCCCTCTGATTAGTCCTCTATATCTCTCTCTGTTTTTGTTCCTGTCTTTGTCGGATTCTTGTTTGTGTTTTTCATGCCTGAACCAGACTATCGTCATGTTTGCTGCAACCTTGTCCTGTCCTGTCGGAATCTGCCGGTCCATCTGAGCCTACCTATGTTTTGTTATTAAAGAAGTTCTGTTTACGTTAATTCGCTTTTGGGTCCTCATTCACGCACCGTAACACATACAGAGACATATACTGTATTTTACATTTTTATAGTGGCCTTTAAAGTAATAATATTTCTTCATACTGTCAGGTCGTAACAGTGTCTAATTTAAAGCCAGATCTTCTCAGGATGAAAAAAGTGTTTTGTTTGACAGGTAATACTTCTATCAAAGGTCAGGACTGTCCTTCGGAAACTTTGATACCTGCCTCCTTGAATCTGAGACGATCACTCACAGAGATGCAGTATCAAAGAGATTGGTCAATGTTTTTAATGCTACCCTTCCTGATTGCATGTATAACATCAAAGACATTCATACGACCTTGCCTTCAAAAGAAATCCAGGGATAAAATCTGTTTGAATAGATGAGATCAAATAATATAATCTCCACCCATCATCATCTCTACATAGCTTGATCTATTATCATGTACAGTATATCATCCCCTTCACTATTCTAATAGATTTCTGAGTGTGTGTTTGTGAATCTGGTGACTGTTCTGGAAATGCTGGCAGTTTCTCTGCCTTTTTGTCACCCACTGTATTTTGTCTCATGCATATATGCAAATGCTACTTCATGATACACCAATGTTCCCTATACCCATCATGAGTATGCTACAACCTAGCCTATGAATAAATGTTTACAATGTAGGTGCACACAGGTCGAGAGAAAATTTGATTTGACAGACAGTGACACATGGACAGACAGTGACACATTCAATACCGCTTGCACACTATTTTCTGCATCTAGTTGATCTAGGGTGTAATCATTAGTCGAACAGTTGCAAACCAATTTTTTTCTATTGGACAAATTCAGGTAAGTTTATCCTCATTTCGTTCTGTTTGCGTCCGTTAAAGATTTGTTTTTAAACAGAATCGGCGGAATGAATACACCCCTGATCACGGGTAAAGACAGTTCACTTTCATAGCAGCCACGTTGTATTCCTTCTCGCGTCTATGCGCTCTCCTCCTCTCACCTTTTCCATTTGCTTGTGGTCTTCAATGCACAACATATCAGCTGTGCAAAAACAACTTTCCATGCCAAACCATATCATAACCGCTACAGACAGCCTACATTGTTGTCACCATATTAGCTAAATTAACGTCAGTCAGCATAGCTAATAGAACTAACGAGTTAGTAAACCCACTACAATCATGCAGTAACATTACAGTGTACCATCAGTAAGCAATATAGAACTTACACCGGCGGCCCCGGTGGCAATATTTTTGAAAAACCAAATGCTTACCTTGACTTGGAAGACTTCCAGTGTTGTGTTGGATAGTCATAGACAGCTAGCTAACATAGCATCTCTCTGTTTGAGCAGGGTGTTTGAGTGGGCTAAACTAGCTCTCTGCATTTGTTAGCTAAGTAAGTGAAACTGAAAGTTTTAAAAAAATGGCCGTCTATATCTCTCTCTTTGCTTGTCCTTTATTTTAGAAGAAATTAATTTGTTCAAAACTGTTCAACTATTGTCTTTCTCTCTCTTTGAGTCAACTACTCACCACATTTTATGCACTGCAGTGCTAGCTAGCTGTAGCTAATGCTTATGCTTTCAGCTTTCAATTAATTCTCTGATCCTTTGATGGTGCACCATGGTGCTACCCTGCAGAGTGCTGTTGAGGCTACTGTATAGTTTTATCTAAAAATGATTTTTTTTAAATTATGTTTTGCAATTAAAAAAAAAAAAGAAATCCACTGAGGAGGATAGTCCTTCCCTTCCTCCTCTAAGGAACCTCCACTGGTACAATTTTATATTATTGCAGGTTGATTAATTACTTTATCTAGCACTGTCACATCGTACTGTCTCCAGCACTGTGACATATTGACACGTTTTGACTCTGACATTTTTTCTGTCTTGTCAGTAGTATGTTTCTCTCTGCGACTTGACAGCGAATTTCCCCTTGGGGATCAATAACATCTGAATCTGCCTATCTATCTGTCAGTATGGCACACTGCAGAATACTCCAACCCTACTTTTAGGATTTCTACCCTTTCCTCAAAGTGAAACATGCCCATTGTCTGAACATGCACAGGCTAAACTCAAGCAGGCAGTAAGTATACCACTCCCACAGTCACACAACGTATAATCAAACATCTAGACATCTTGAAATCATAGAACAGAGAGTGACTGAAAAGGTATAAGTACTCTGTACAGTTGAAATTCAAACAGGGCTTGGGGAGAAAGAGCTCCAAAGGGAGAAGAATACCTTGGATGTCACTGTCATTCTCTCTAGAAATTATATCGAGTTTGCCCCTAGGATTCCTGGAAAATAAAAGAACACAGGACTTGAAAGGATCTTTTTCCCCGATATGGTTTGCAGCCCGAAGGGGAGTAAGACGTGTCACACACCCTCAGGAGCACCTCTCTTCGGAATATTGATCTGGGAGCCATGCTTTGCAGAGTGCCTGACAGCTCAGGAGATAATTCTCCCAGTCGGTCACCTGGTGCTGGATTCTGACACAATGGGTGTTGTTTTGGTGACGGCTTCGACTGTCCTTACGTTAAAAAATGTGATCACGTGATCTCATGTGAAGTTAATGTGATAACAGGTGACAACATGTAACACAACATGTGAAAACATGTGATCACATGAGAAGTGTTCCAAAAACACGTTTTCACATGAAATTTCACATGAAATCAAATGATTTTCCATATGTGAAATCATGTGTTTTTTCTGTAAGGGTTTATAATTAGTCAATGATTCTCAGTAGGTAAAGAACTGCCCGAGCCCAATAGGAAATCCCTATTATGTCAAGTGTAAACACATTTGACAGGTAGATTTGACTGGCTGCGTCAGTCTAGTAGAATTTCATTTGAAAAGATAGCAGCCAGTTGTATGACTGATTCCTTCAAGGCCTGCTGGGCAGTGTGTGTGTCTGTGGACGTCGTTAACTATTCTTGTGGGGTCCCCACATGAATATTGAACAAACAACAATTTTACCAACTGGGGACGTTTTGTTGGTCCCCACAAGGTCAAGTGCTGTTTCTAGGGGGTTTAGGGTTAAGGTTAAAATTAAAATTAAGTTTAGGGTTAGGAGCTAGGGTTAGTTTTGGTGTTAGGGTCAGGAGTCAGGATTAAGTTTAGGGTTAGGGTTAGGGTGAAGGTTAGGCTTTTTGGTTATGGTTATGGTTAGGGTTAGGTTTAGGGTTAGGGGCTAGTGAAAATAGGATTTTGAATGGGACTGAATTGTGTGTCATCACAAGGTTAGCTGTACAAGTCTGTGTGTGTGTGTGTCGGTGTGTGTGTGTCGGTGTGTCAGTGTGCTCATGTGTGCAATTTGTTTGTGTGTGTCGGTGTGCTCACATTTGCAATTATTTTAGTATTATATAGAATTGCATCTATCCTGACCTCAGTCACTTAGCAGGTGTATGTGTGTATTGATTTTAATCTGTACCTGCGGCTCTTCCAGCCCCCCCCCCCCCCGCCCCCCTTCCACACACACACACACACACACACACATATCTCGAGTAAATGACTGATTATGTGCCAGGATCAGCAGTCCTCATAAAAACGTAAATCATGTATAATTCATAGCATGTACTGTATGTCTGGTTTCTGTTTTTGACCTAGAATATTTATCTTGTGGAGACTCTCTAGATTTTAATGCATTACTCACTTTTCTTGGGTGAAGTAAGAGAAACGGGAATATTATTTTACATGTTGTCATAGGAATTCTGCACTTGCTCTGGTTTTCTGTATCTCATCAACACTATAGCACAGTACTGCAGTACTTCCCGTGTACCCCTCAGTTTGGTAATCATGCAAATATGATTAACTAACCAATGTTTCTCAATTATATACAAAATTGGCAGCATGTATGTTTATGTACCCAATTATAATTCATTACATACAGTATCATAACTTACATTGACATATCGTCCCGATAAAAAACAAGGACGTTGCATGTCTCTATTCTTCTGTCTCTCGTCTCCTGGACCACAACAGACAGCTGAGTGTTTGTTTATTTGTTAGTTTATTATCTAAAATTATTTACTAGCAGCAGGAGAAGGCCACAGGTTGTGAATGGTAATGAGTAGAGAGTCTGAAGTTCTACCGTTGTGGCAGCGTGTAATTTTCTCCTGAGGCAGTGATTGGCATTAATTACCTAACAGGTGTTAACTGGGATGAATCTCATAATTAACTATTTTAGAATTTTAGTTCACTCGGAGTGTGTATTTTTATGTGAGTGCGTGCATGTGTGCACTTGTGCGTGCGTACACTCATGTTTGTGTGCATGAAAGCATGCACAGTTCCTTGCTGAAGGCGCTGAGTTAGTTCTGCAGCCCTGAAGGCAGTGGGGTTGAGCCGAACGGCCCAGGGATCCATATGGGGTTTCCTAGCGACCCACTTCTTCCTCCATAAAAAAAGTAGTCCCTCCCTGGCGCTGCTTCATATTAGGAAGAAGGAGATCCTTTGTCTTGGACCAATATATTTTTCTCACCATTTCCAAGATGCCGCACTGGCAAAGCACACCCAAAACTACTGCTCATTCTGCTTGTGCCCTCACCAACAGAGCCACACGCTGTGTTCAGTAACCTAGTTTTCTCTCTGCTAAATGTGCCTGCTTGTATTTTTCTCCAAGGGAGTATAGTTGTCTTCTTTGAATTGATTTTCATCTCTCAGATCGCCACTAGGATACATGTTCAGTTTTAGCAAATAATACAAATAATGTGCATCCATCTAGAATGTAGATGGATAGGCTTGTCCAATGCAGGGTGGACATCACTGGTGAGCTAATATGCCCTTCTCATTGCTGCATTCCTTTGGGATGCTTCTGCTCCTCCTGAAAGATATGCCTCTGCATCTTTTATGAGCTATAGGAGAGGAAAGGTATCTGCTGCTGGAGTGTTGACCTAGTCTCTCTGTGTCAACAGACTTTGCAGCAACCTTCAACACACAGTGGCCCGTCACTGCTTTCCAAACAGAGAGAGAAATGAGAGCAAAGCGAACAGATGGACAAGTAGACACCCATGGACAGACTGACAGTCATATACGTGAACACACACACACACACACACACACACACACACACACACACACACACACACACACACACACACACACACACATCCAGCTCCCTATGCCCTTAAAACACAGTCCTGAGGTTTTAGTGTCTCTTATTATGATGTTTTTTAATAATAGCATTTTCTCTCAGGAATGGAAAGTGAACCTGGAAAAAGAGCAGCTTAATCATGTTCAATTTCAGCTAATTATAGTTTCACTGCTGCATTTCACAAACGCTAATCCCCATGCTGGGTAAAACCTCTCCAGAAGATTCCTACCCAACTACCCTGTCTGGGCTGATTTAGAAAAACATCAGAACACAGATTAAAAGCATGAAGTAGCCTGAGGGCCCGAACAGGATGAGATTGACAGTGCCGTTTAAAGAACAGGGGGGACAGACGTACAGTATTATCTAAGTCAGATCTCACGGTTTTACCAATTTGATTCTGACGTTTATCCACGTTTCTCCAAGCGTCAAATTTCAAAGTTAAGGGTTGAGGTTTTTTATAGGGTTAAAACATTACGTTTAGGCATTCATTCCGAGTGGTTAAGTTTAGGGTTAAGGTTTGGGATAGGGTTAAAACAAATGTGTGTGTATCACTGGGATCAAACACGCAGCCTTTCAGATCTGGAGTCATGGATTTACGCCTAACCACCCGAGCAAAATCCAAACCTTCTTGATGTAATAGCACTCCCCGTTGCCCATAGTGGTCGGTTTTGAAGACATTTCCTGACTTCCTCAGGACACGGACAGGGGTCCAATTTTAAAGTCAATCTTGAGCGATCTGCCTGGTACTGAAAGGCAAGAGGATGTTTTTGACTCACTTGTTTGGGATTTCACTCTGTTTTTTTTAACCAGAGATAAAATATATGTATTTATTCAAGTTTTTCCCAGTTTTCATATTTCATATTTCAATTGATTACACATTTCATGATTTACAATTTCAGAGGACTTCTTCCAGAGACATACTGTACATTTAGATGGGTCAGAGGGTCAGGTCTATTCAAGGTCATGGACACTTTAAAAGGCAGTGAGAGTATTACCAGAGATGATTTGATGTGAGTTTGAGTGCTAGGGTTTTGATGCTACCACCACACATTTCTAAACAGCCCCCCCCCCCCCCCTTTATGATCCCTATGTAGATTCACTGGTGCATTTATTGATGAGCAGATTATGATACTTCAATGGACCGTAGGCTATCTCCAGCCTATCACCTCAAACTGTGCAATAAGAAGCAAGTTTGTAGAATCAATAGTTTTTTGTAAAACATTACAGAGGTTTTTTTTTGGACCTGGTGAAAGATTAGTTTGCAGTGTTGCCGTGTAAATAGAGGGCCCGTTTATTGATTATTCCTGTTTGTCCCGTAAACCCACGTATAATCACTTGCATCTCTCATCCAGCTTCTGTTGCTGAGGGATTTTTTAAAATAGTTTTATTTTATTTAACTAGGCACGTCAGTTAAGAACATTAAGAATAAATTCTTATTTACAATCAATCAATCAAATGTATTTATAAAGCCCTTTTTACATCAGCTGATGTCACAAAGTGCTATAAAGAAGTCTAAAACCCCAAACAACAAGCAATGCAGATGTAAAAGCACAGTGGCTAGGAAAAACTCCCTAGAAAGGCAGGAACCTAGGAAGAAATAAGGCTGTGAGGGGTGGCAAGTCCGCTTCTGGCTGTGCCGGGATGAGATTATAACAGTACATGGCCAAGATTTTCAAATGTTCATAGATGACCAGCAGGGTCAAATAATAATCAATGACAGCCTACCCCTGCCAAACTCTTAACCCGGACAACTCTGGGACAATTGTGCGCCGCCCTATGGGACTCCCAATCACAGCCAGTTGTGATACAGCCTGGAATTGAACTAGGGTCTGTAGTGATGCCTTTAGCACTGAGATGCAGTACCTCAGACCGCTGCGCTACTCAGGAGCCCAGCTTGGGATGAACTGCAGAACTGCTGGCAATCGAACCATTCTGCTCTGTCTTCTCTTCTCAGGGCCAAGAAACTCCCTCAGAGAACGGGCTTTGCCTGGCACTCTCTCACACCTGCCAAGGCCTACAACACAAGGCCATGCAGGATGAGGCTGTCGGTATTAGTAATTCAACGCACAGTCGTTTCACAGGAGCCAGACTGTTACACTCTTGGTCAGGGATGGGCAACTTTGATAGGGATGGGGTCCAAAGAAAACCAGAGCTCATATCTCTCTGAGGATATTTACATCACATCATATCCCTGCCTGTCTGTCTGTCTAAGGATGTTTTTGTCACATCACATCCATGCCTGTCTGTCTCGCTGAGGATGTTTCCGTCACATCACTTCCCTATCTGTCTCTCTGAGGATGTTTTCATCACATCTCATCCCTGCCTGTCTGTCTCTCTCCGAGACCTGTAGGATGTTTTTATCAGCTGTTATTACGAAGGGTTGCTGGCTGCTGACTCATACAGCTGTCCAGGGACTGTGAGCAGGCAGGGAACATAACTCACCCTGACGGTGGCGAAGAGCTACTCAGAAGGCCAAAACAAAATGCTCTCAGCAGACCACTCAGGGAAACCAAAGATGAAAAACTAAACAGGGGTGACTGTCAGCCAGGCTGGCCCCCTTTAAACTCACAGAAACAACCATGGACCTTTTCTACGCATGTAGGGCCTGGAGAGAACACCTTGAACAATACGAACTGGACAGTTGTTGCTCCGGTCTCTGTGGTGCTGTGGTGGTCCATCACTATGATGAACGAGCTGCTCTTTGTCAATCCTATTGTTTAGTGGACCATTGTTTATCTATCTGTCTGACTGATGAGGCTGTCAAGGAGGAGACACAAAGGCTAGTCATAGGGGAAACAAGAGGGGGGGTTCCTGTTCAGTGTCCTACCTGCCCGGAAACCAGAACATGACCTGAGACAGAAAGCAAACTTGTCACCACCTAGCATGACAGAAACTGGATGTGTACATTTCATAACAAAATGTCTGTTGGAATTCATAAACCATCCTTTTTGAGAGATAACATTTCTTTCCCTCATATTTAGGTTAGGTCCCTCATTATCCAATTCCTTATTCACCAGACAAGACAATGGTGGAGAAGGCTGCTTGTTTGTGAATCCATCTGGGAAGACGATATTCAATTGTGAGTGAGTAGAACAATGGAGATAAATATGTGGTCTACAGAATAGGGGTGGAATATTATGACAGGAGCCAAGTGGAATTCATAGCGCGATCCAACACGTTGTATCATAGCATAAAAGACACAGACAACTAATCATAGCATGAAAGGTGCGGGCAGGACAATGAAAGCAACAGCAGCCAGTGCTTTATCTGTGATCATCTCACTCTAAGCAAATATATGAAACCTTGCACATTTTGTATGCTCCTGTAACAGTATTGCTTCCGTCCCTCTCCTTGCCCCAACCCGGGCTCGAAGCAGGGGCCATCTAACCACATCGACAAGTCAACCTTGAAGCATCATTACCTACCACTCCACAAAAGCTGGATTATTTTTTATTACTAGCTAAAACTGAACATGTGTGGCGATCTGAGAGATGAAAATCATTTCAAAGAAGACAGGACCCTATGGGCCTTGGTCAAAAGTTGTGCACTATATAGTGAATAGGGTGCAATTTAAAACACAGTCAGGTTCTGTATCTTGTTCCCCTCTGAGTCTCCTTTAACTGTATTCTCATTCATGAATACATCCTGTCCTGCTAATGACAGATGATGAAGAGATGTACATATGGTGATGATAATGAGCACCACAATGTTTAGAAAACAAGCCATGTATTGTACAGCACCGTACTGTGGATCTCACACATTGTCTTCGCCAACGTACAGTATGACTACTGCAGAACCTATGAATGTAAGCTATACAGCACCTATGCAGACTCCTGATCAGTTGGCACTTACTGGATAAGTGTACACTTGGAATAAGTGCAGAGACAGGTATCTGCATAGTCCGGTTAAGTGCACTCTTGAACAACACTCCAAATGATTGCATACAGAATATCAGACGGAGGCTACTGTAAATTACAGATTCAGCGTCAAATGCGCAAAAACAATGTACGGCCACCTTTATGTGAGAAATAGAACACAGAGTAATACCACAATCTGTACAATCACACATTTACGGATACAGATGTAGGATCTTAATTTGATCACTCTTTTGTTGCTGAGAATTTTCCTGCACAGAAGAAAATCCAAACTTGTAGTGTATTCAAGGTTTAAAAATGCTTCTAAAGTTTGTAATTTCCACTTAAAAATGTCGGACTTGATTTTCCTAAGACAAAAAGTGTATCAACCCCTACAAAATATGTAAATGATTTATAATCCACATTATAATTCACATTTCCTGATGCTGTAGGGTTATTTACCTGCTGTATCAAACTGGCTCAAATTAAGATACGGCATCTGAAATGCCGAACACACACACATAAAGTATACATACACTCACACTCTTACAGATAGAGAAAACACACATAAATCCACATACAAAAACACACACATGCTCACACTGACCTCACACTTCTCAGAGCAGATAAACCGGCTTAGAGGACAAGTTTTAGTGTACATATACAGTGCATTTGTAAAGTATTCAGACCCCTTGACGTTTTCCACATTTTGTTGGATTGGATTAACTTGCATTCCCCCCTCATCAATCTACACACAATACCCCATAATGACAAATCAAAAACAGGATTAGAGATTTGTTTTGCAAAAATAAAATAAAATACAAAAAATAAGAAATCTCACATTTACATGAGTATTCAGATCCTTTATTCAGTACTTTGTTGAAGCACCTTTGGCAGCGATTACAGCGTTGAGTCTTCTTGGGTATGACGCTATAAGCTTTGCACACCTGTATTTGGGGAGTTTCTCCCATTCTTCTCTGCAGATCCTCTCAAGCTCTGTCAGGTTGGATGGGGAGCATCACTGCACAGCTATGTTCAGGTCTCTCCAGAGATGTTCGATCGGGTACAAGTCCGGGCTCTGGCTGGGGCACTTAAGGACATTCAGAGACTTGTCCCAAAGTCACTGCGTTGTCTTGACTGTGTCCTCCTTGTCCCATCGCACTCTAGTGACTCCTGTTGCATGCTGACTTCGGTCGGCAGTACAGTGTTTCCTCCGACATATTGGTGCGGCTGGCTTCTGAGTTAAGCGAGCAGTGTGTCAAGACGCAGTGTGGCTTGGCAGGGTCATGGCTCTCGACCTTTGCCTCTCACGAGTCCGTATGGAAGTTGCAGCAATGGGACGAGACTGTAACTACCAATTGGATATCATCAAAAAGGGGTAAAAAATTGAAATGAAAGAAAACCCTCTGTGTTCAGTTGTTGGTACCAGGTGGCTTGTCCTTATTTATCTGAATCCAAGATGGTGCAGCAGTCAGGCGTCTTTGTCTTCATCTTGTCGTCTCCCGTGTATATATCTTTTACTTCGCATATATTTCATATATATTTTTTATTTATTTCTTAACCTCAACTTCAACATATTCTCCTGCAACCCGCCTCACCCAATGTGGTATGGATCTGCTATTTTCTGTACTTTAGAACCGGAACACCCAACAGAAGCTAGCCAGCTAACTAGCTACTTGCTAGTAGTCAGCTAGCCACTGCTAGCAGTCATCAGCTAACCTTTAAACCGGACAACTCCTGCCAGTCTGCACAGCGCGATTCAATCCAGAGCATACATTAGTTATTTTTCTCCACATCTCCGGATTCCTACCGTGAGCTCTGAACCTTTTCACCTGGATCATCGCATCTAGCTAGCTGCTATCCGAGTGGCTACTCCTGGCCAACGTCTCTGTCCCAAAGCAAGCACCCATTATCCTGGAGCTAGCCTATGCTAGACCCATCTCCCGGCTAGCTGAAGAGGTCCATCAGCCACTCCTTGGGCTACAATGCCTATTTTGCCGATTGGCTTGGACCACTTTTACTGCCAACACGGGCCCCCACCGATCCATCACGACTGGACTACCGACGCAATCCACCCGAGGGGGTTTTCAACAGGCTCCTCCGTCGTGACATCCCCCCAACTGCTAGCCTGCTAGCCGCAGCCCGCTAGCTGTCTAGAGCATATCGGACTGTCAGTTGAAGAGGTCCATCAGCCAATTTCTTTGGCTACAATAACTATTTTGCCAATTGGACTGGACCCTTTTACTACACGGAGCCCTGCCAATCCATCACGACTGGTCTGCAGATGTAACCGCAGGAGGGGGCTACAACAGATTTTTCTGTCACAACGTCCCACTAAGGCCCTTCTGCTAGCCTGCTAGCCCCGGCCCGCTAGCTGTCTGAATCACCGTGTCTCCAGCTCGCCTAGCTACTCACTAGACCCCATGATCACTCGTCTACGCATGCCTCTCCCTAATGTCAATATGCCTTGTCCATTGCTGTTCTGGTTAGTGATTATTGTCTTATTTCACTGTAGAGCCTCCAGCCCTGCTCAATATGCCTTAGCTAATCCTTTTGTTCCACCTCCCACACATGCGGTGACCTCACCTGGTTTAAATGGTGTCTCTAGAGACAATACCTCTCTCATTGTCACTCAATGCCTAGGTTTACCTCCACTGTATTCACATCCTACCATACCTTTGCCTGTACATTGTGCCTTGAATATATTCTACCGCGCCCAGAAACCTACTCCTTTTACTCTCTGTTCCGAATGTACTAGGCGACCAGTTCTTATAGCCTTTAGCCGTACCCTTATCCTACTCCTCCTCTGTTCCTCTGGTGATGTAGAGGCTAATCCAGGCCCTGCAGTGCCTAGCTCCACTCCCATTCCCCAGGCGCTCTCATTTGTTGACTTCTGTAACCGGAAAAGCCTTGGTTTCATGCATGTTAACATTAGAGGCGTCCTCCCTTTGTTTGTTTTATTCACTGCTTTAGCACACTCTGCCAACCCGGATGTCGTAGCCGTGTCTGAATCCTGGCTTAGGAAGGCCACCAAAAACCCTGACATTTCCATCCCTTACTATCAAATTTTCCGACAAGATAGAGCTGCCAAAGGGGGTGGAGTTGCAATCTACTGCAGAGATAGCCTGCAGAGTTCTGTCTTACTATCCAGATCTGTGGTCAAACAATTTGAGCTTCTACTTTTAAAAATCCACCTTTCCAGAAACAAGTCTCTCACCGTTGCCGCTTGCTATAGACAAAATTCTGCCCCCAGCTGTGCCCTGGACAACATATGTGAATTGATTGCCCCATCTATCTTCAGAGCTCGTACTGTTAGGTGACCTAAACTGGTACATGCTTAACATCTCAGCCATCCTACAATCTACCAGGTACATCCCACGACCAACCCTCATCATTGTCAAATGCTCCCTAAAACACTTCAGCGAGCAAGCCTTTCTAATCGACCTGGCTCGAGTATCCTGGAAGGATATTGATCTCATTCTGTCAGTAGAGGATGCCTGGTTATTCTTTAAAAGTGCTTTCCTCACCATCTTAAATAAGCTTGCCCCATTCAAAAAACGTAGAACCAGGAACAGAAATAGCCCTTGCTTCTCTCCAGACCTGACTGCCCTTGACCAGCACAAAAACATCCTGTGGTATACTGCATTAGCGTCAAATAGCCCCCGTGATATGCAAAGTTAGGAACCCATATACACAGGCAGTTAGGAAAGCAAAGGCTAGCTTTTTCAAACAGAAATATGCATCCTGTAGCACAAACTCCAAAAGGTTCTGGGACACTGTCAAGTCCATAGAGAATAAGAGCACCTCCTCCCAGCTGCTCACTGCACTGACGCTAGGAAACTTTTTCACCACCAATAAATCCACAATAATTGAGAATTTCAATAAGCATTTTTCTAAGGCTGGCCATGCTTTCCACCTGGCTACCCCTACCCCGGTCAACAGCCCTGCACCCCCCAGAGCAACTTGCCCAAGCCTCCTCCATTTCTCCTTCACCCAAATCCAGATAACTGATGTTCTGAAAGAGCTGCAAAATCTGGATCCCTACAAATCAGCCCGGCTGGACAATCTGGACCTTCTCTTTCTAAAATGATCTGCCAAAAATGGTGCAACCCCTATTACTAGCCTGTTCAACCTCTCTTCAAAGGGGGAGACACTCTAGACCCAAACTGTTACAGACCTATATCTATCTACCCCTGCCTTTCTAAGGTCTTCAATAGCCAAGTTAACAAACAGATCCCCGACCATTTCGAACCCCACCGTAGCTGGTCATGGGTGCACCTCAGCCACGCTCAAGGTCCTAAACAATATTATAACTGCCATCAATAAGAGACAATACTGTGCAGCTGTATTCATCGACCTGGCCAAGGCTTTAGACTCTGTCAATCACCACATTCTTATCGGCAGACTCAACAGCCTTGGTTTCTCAAATGACTGCCTCGCCTGGTTCACCAACTACTTCTCAGTCAGAGTTCATTGTGTCAAATTGGAGGGCCTGTTGTCCGGACCTCTGGCAGTCTCTATGGGGGTGCCACAGGGTTCAATTCTCGGGCCGACTCTTTTCTCTGTATACATCAATGATGTTGCTCTTGCTGCTAGTGATTCTCTGAACCACCTCTACGCAGACGACACCATTCTGTATACATCTGGCCCTTCTTTGGAAACTATGTTAACTAACCTACATACGAGCTTCAATGCCATACAACTCTCCTTCCGTGGCCTCCAACTGCTCTTAAATGCAAGTAAAACTAAATGCATGCTCTTCAACTGATCACTGCCCGCACCTGCCCACCCGTCCAGCATCACTACTCTGGACGCTTCTGACTTAGAATATGTGTCTGGTTAGACTGTAAACTCTCCTTCCAGACTCACATTAAGCATCTCCAATCCAAAATTAAATCTAGAATCGGCTTCCTATTTCGCAACAAAAAATCCTTCACTCATGCTGCCAAACATACTCTCGTAAAACTGACTATCCTACCGATCCTCGACTTCGGTGATGTCATTTACAAAATAGCCTCCAACACTCTTCTCAGTTAATTGGAGGCAGTATATCACAGTGCCATCCGTTTCGTCACCAAAGCCCCATATATAACCCACCACTGCGACCTGTATGCTCTGGTTGGCTGGCCTTTGCTTCATATTCATCGCCAAACCCACTGGCTCCAGGTCATCTATAAGTCTTTGCTTGGTAAAGCCCTGCCTTGTCTCAGCTCACTGGTCACCATGGCAGCACCCACCCGCAACATGCGCTCCATCAGGTATATTTCACTGGTCACCCCCAAAGACAATTCCTCTTTTGGCCGCCTTTCCTTCCAGTTCTCTGCTGCCATTGACTCGAACGAATTGCAAAAATCGCTGAAGCTGGAGACTCATATCTCCCTCTCTAACTTTAAGCACCAGCTGTCAGAGTAGCTCACAGATCACTGCACCTGTACATAGCCCATCTGTAAATAGCCCACCCAACTACCTCCCAAATCAAATCAAATCAAAGTTTATTTGTAACGTGCGCCAAATACAACAGGATACAACCGAACACAGCCTTACAGTGAAATGCTTACTTCCAGGCTCTAACCAATAGTGCAAAAAAGGTATTAGGTGAACAATAGGTAAGTAAAGAAATAAAACAACAGTAAAAGGACAATGAATAATAACAGTAGTGAGGCTATAGAAGTAGCGAGGCTACATACAGACACCGGTTAGTCAGGCTGATTGAGGTAGTATGTACATGTAGATATGGTTAAAGTGACTATGTATATATGATGAACAGAGAGTAGCAGTAGCGTAAAAGAGGGTTTGGTGGGTGGTGGGTGGCGGGACACAATGCAGATAGCCCGGTTAGCCAATGTGCCGGAGCACTGGTTGGTCGGGCCAATTGAGGTAGTATGTACATGAATGTATAGATAAAGTGACTATGCATATATGATGAACAGAGAGTAGCAGCAGCGTAAAAGGGTTGGGGGGGGCACACAATGCAAATAGTCCGGGTAGCCATTTGATGACCTGTTCAAGAGTCTTATGGCTTGGGGGTAAAAACTGTTGAGAAGCCTGTTTGTCTTAGACTTGGCCCTCCGGTACCGCTTGCCATGTGGTAGTAGAGAGAACAGTCTATGACTGGGGTGGCTGGGGTCTTTGACAATTTTTAGGGCCTTCCTCTGACACCGCCTGGCGTAGAGGTCCTGGATGGCAGGCAGCTTTGCCCCAGTGATGTTCGTAAGCACTACCCTCTGAAGTGCCGTGCGGTCGGAGGCCGAACAATTGTCGTACCAGGCAGTGATGCAACCGGTCAGGATGCTCTCGATGTTGCAGCTGTAGAACCTTTTGAGGATCTCAGGACCCATGCCAAATCTTTTTAGTTTTCTGAGGGGGAATAGGCTTTGTCGTGCCCTCTTCATGACTGTGTTTTGGACCATTCTAGTTTGTTGTTGATGTGGACACCAAGGAACTTGAAGCTCTCAACCTGCTCCACTACAGCCCCGTTAATGAGAATGGGGGCATGTTCGGTCCTCCTTTTCCTGTAGTCCACAATCATCTCCTTAGTCTTGGTTACGTTGAGGGATAGGTTGTTATTCTGGCACCACCCAGCCAGGTCTCTGACCTCCTCTCTATAGGTGATCAGGCCTACCACGGTTGTGTAGTCTGCAATCTTAAGAGGGTGTTGGAGTCGTGCCTCCCCATACAGTTATTGATTTGTTTTGCCTCTGTGCACCCCAGTATCTCTACTTGCACATTCATCTTCTGCACATTTATCACTCCAGTGTTTAATTGCTAAAGTGTAATTATTTCGCCACTATGGCCTATTTATTGCCTTACCTCCCTTATCTTACCTCATTAGCACACACTGTATATATAATTTTCTACTGTATTATTGACTGTATGTTTGTTTATTCCATGTGTAACTCTGTGTTGTTGTTTGTGTCGCACTGCTTTGCTTTATCTTGGCCAGGTCGCAGTTGTAAATGAGAACTTGTTCTCAACTGGCCTACATGGTTAAATAAAGGTGAAGTAAAAAAAGTATTTATATATATACATTTTTTATATATAACAGCAATTTTCTCACCTCTTCCACACCCACATTGTGGAACTCACAACTACAGTGTTTGCCTTTCATTATTTGGTCTTTATGCGTGAATATGAAGGCTCATCGTTTGTTGTTTGCATGTCATGCCTACGTTTGCTGATCTTTTCAACAAAACAGTGATTGAAGTGGTTGGCAATATCAAAGGGTTTGTTATGAACAAGCCATCTGCCTCAATGAAGGATGGAGCCGAATTCATTTTTAATTTAAAGTAGTCCTGAGCTTTTTTCTAGCATTCTTTGTGTCATGTATCTTTGTTCCATAGTATAGTTCCTTCTCCTTGTTTAGTTTAGTTACGTGATTTCTCAATTTACTGTATGCCTACACTGTAGCCTGTTGGTATGTGTGGGCGATGCACACAAGACAGAAAAGAGCTCTCTCACTCACACACACACACACACACACATACACACTTCATGTTGCCATGACAAAGTGAAAGCGTGAGAACAGGAGAACATAAAAGCCATCAGTAGCTGAATCCTGGAGAGGAGGTTTATTATGACACAGCTCTTAAATACCAAACCAAACAAACACAGAATTCCACATGCAGCTCGACATGAAGCCATGCCAAGCACTAAGCATGTAAATAACTCCCATGTACATGGATCATATGTACTGGGCTGCTGTTAAACTGTCAGTTTCTTCAGCATGTACATGTTCTTACTGCACTGCTACTGTTTCAGCGGAGATGGAGCAAACGTCCAGATAGAGTACTGTTGTATTCGTGCCGCGATTCATGCAATTCAGAAACAGTGTGAAGGTGAGTCATTCGATACTCCAGACCTCAGAGGCACAAGTAGAGGAGTACAGATACAAACAGTAATGCTCTCATACTGCAGAGTGCATCATGTGCCGTGCTGTTACTACCTATAGACCATGTGAATGTGTTGTGCTGTTACTGTACTCTTGAACTCAGCCTTCTAACTGGGCCGACTCGTCATGCTGATGGACAGGCTAACATCTGTCACTCAGATGGGGGTTTGGATACACAGTGGATGAGATTGAGATGCTTACTGACTACATGTGTGTCGAGGCGGGACGGTACTGCAAGGTCACAGACTTACTGTGTGTGTGTGTGTGTGTGTGTGTGTGTGTGTGTGTGTGTGTGTGTGTGTGTGTGTACGTTCATGTGACTAAAATGTAAATGTTAGTCTCCTGTGTTCTCTGTTGTGTGTAGATTAGAGCCAGATCAGAAGCAACCATTGAGCCATTCTATACGGTGGTACACTGTGGAAATTGAAAATATTGCTGTTTACATTGAGGTATAAAAAGCGTTTACTACTCTCACAGCATTCATCCTGATTTAACCTCTGACTATGAGGGGTTCTGCTGAAGTGTGTGTGAGTGGGCTTGAAGTTACGGTGTGACTGCAATCAGTCATTCTCCCTCTCCCTCTCCCTCTCCCTCTCCCTCTCCCTCTCCCTCTCCCTCCCTCTCCCTCTCCCTCTCCCTCTCCCTCTCCCTCTCCCTCTCCTTCTCCCCCTCCCTCTCCCTCTCCCTCTCCCTCTCCCTCTCCCCCTCCCTCTCCCTCTCCCTCTCCCTCTCCCTCTCCCTCTCCCTCTCTCTCTTTCTCTCGCTCTTTCCCTCTCTGTCACAGACACTGCATCAAGGGTAGATGATGAATTAGTCACAGCTTTAGCTGCCTGTCTGACAGGTGTGACGTGGAGGTTACAGGTGCTTTGATTGTTCCGCCACTCTGACAGCCCAAAGAGATGAAACAGAGGGAAACAACTGTCTGAATCAATAGGCGCTTGTTGCTGACATGGCTCCCCTTCCTCTGTCTGTCTCTATGTCACGGGTGGGAGACAAAAGGGTGATGTCGCCGCTGCCGTAAGTAAATAAGACCCCTGTCGCTCTCTCCTCTCTCTTGGGCGGCGCAGCGTTTAGCTCTCTCTAGGGCTCTCTGTTTGATTCTGAGACTTAAGCTAGATGAAGCTACTCGGAGTCGGTTGGGAATATTAATATGAGGACTGGGTAAATCCTCCGATCAGACATACAAAGCTCTTTCTTTTCTACTCTCTGTCTCATTCACTCTTTCTGTCTGTATTTGCTCTCTATCGGCCCTCTCCCCTTCTTTTATTTTTTCCCTCTTGCTCTGCTCTCTCTATGTACTGTATCTCTCTCTCTCTTCCACTCCTTCTCCTGCGCTCTCTCTCTCGCTCTCTCTCCCTCTCACGCTCTCTCTCACGCTCTCTCTCTCGCTCGCTCTCTCGCTCACGCTCTTTCTCACTCTCTCTCTCTCTCACGCTCTCTCTCTCGCGCTCTCTCTCTCTCTCTCGCTCTCTCTCCCTCTCTCTCCCTCTTACGCTCTCTCTCACGCTCTCTCTCGCTCTCTCTCTCTCTCTCGCTCACGCTCTTTCTCACTCTCTCTCTCTCTCACACTCTCGTTCTCTCTCTCTCTCGCTCGCTCTCCACTCCTTTTCCCGCTCCCTCTCTTAATCCGGCTTTCAAGGGCTGTAGTCTCTTATAAAGTATCACTTTACCTTGAGTAAGATGGCAATTAACGTTCATCTCCATTACAGTAGGAGGATGGTTCTAAATGAGAGCTTGCTCTTTTTTTACTGTCATTATCACGAGAAAAAAGACACTACCAGACCTGTCATGTACTTACCCAACAAAAACATCAAAATTACCAATGGTTCATTATTTCAGCCCATGGTGGGCCGATACCGGGACAAGGCATGTGTATTGTAAAGTGAGAACAGCTGTTCATTGATGTGTTATATGACCCCACAAGTGACATACCTAATATTTGTGTGTCATTGACATATAACTACAATGGTTAAATGTCACTATCTTGACTTATTGTAATGAGACTATGTTGGTACCAAAGCCCTCTAACATTACTCCATTTTGTGTCTTGTCTCTTCAGAGGGAGGTCAGATTAACAACACCGTGGGCCAGCCACACCCCTACCCTGCTCTGAGCCAGCTGGCTCATGTCTATGAACAGCAACAACCTGGGAAGGAACTCAACAAGTATGCCTCGCTCAAGCTCGTTGGTGAGTGTCTGCTCCTATCTGCTTTGTCCTGCTTTGTTGACGCTGTCTGTGTCTGTAGAGGCCTGGGTTCGACTAAGTAAGTAAGCCGAGGACGAGTAAACCTTGTTCGAGCCAGAACGGCCCAGCGACTAAGTAGTGTATACCATTATGCATACAGTCATGGCCAAAAGTTTTGAGAATAATCTTCACAAAGTCTGCTGCCTCAGTTTGTTTGATGACAATTTGCATGTACTCCAGAATGTTATGAAGAGTGATCAGAGGAATTACAATTCATTCAAGTCCCACTTTGCCATGTAAATGAACTGAATCCCCAAAAAACATTTCCACCGCATTTCAGCCCTGCCACAAAAGGACCAGCTGACATCATGTTAACACAGGTGTGAGTGTTGACGAGGACAAGGCTGGAGATCACTCTGTCATGCTGATTGAGTTCGAATAACAGACTGGAGGCTTCAAAAGGAGGGTGGTGCTTGGAATCATTGTTCTTCCTATGTCAACCATGCCTACCTGTAATGAAACACGTGCCGTCATCATTGCTTTGCACAAAAAGGACTTCACAGGCAAGGATATTGCTGCCAGTAAGATTGCACCTAAATCAACCATTTATCGGATCATCAAGAACTTCAAGGAGAGCAGTTCAATTGTTGTGAAGAAGGCTTCAGGGTGCCCAAGAAAGTCCAGCAAGCGCCAGGACCGTCTCCTTAAGTTGATTCAGCTGCGGGATCGGGGCACCACCAGTACAGAGCTTGCACAGGAATGGCAGCAGGCAGGTGTGAGTGCATCTGCATGCACAGTGAGGCGAAGACTTTTGGAGGATGGCCTGGTGTCAAGAAGGGCAGCAAAGAAGCCACTTCTCTCCAGGAAAAACATCAGGGACAGACTGATATTCTGCAAAAGGTACAGGGATTGGACTGCTGAGGGCTGGGGTAAAGTCATTTTCTGTGATGAATCCCCTTTCCGATTGTTTGGGGCATCCGGAAAAAAGCTTGTCCGGAGAAGACAAGGTGAGCGCTACCATCAGTCCTGTGTCATGCCAACAGTAAAGCATCCTGAGACCATTCATGTGTGGGGTTGCTTCTCAGCCAAGGGAGTGGGCTCACTCACAATTTTGCCTAAGAACACAGCCATGACTAAAGAATGGTACCAACACATCCTCTGAGAGCAACTTCTCCCAACCATCCAGGAACAGTTTGGTGACGATCAATGCCTTTTCCAGCATGATGGAGCACCTTGCCATAAGGCAAATGTGATAACTAAGTGGCTCGGGGAACAAAACATCAATATTTTGGGTCCATGGGCAGGAAACTCCCCAGACCTTAATCCCATTGACGACTTGTGGTCAATCCTCAAGAGGCGGGTGGACAAACATAAACACACAAATTCTGACAAAATCCAAGCATGGATTATGCAAGAATGTGCTGCCATCAGTCAGAATGTGGACCAGGAGTTAATTGACAGCATGCCAGGGCGGATTGCAGAGGTCTTGAAAAAGAAGGGTCAAAACTGCAAATGTTGACTCTTTGCATCAACTTCATGTAATTGTCAATAAAAGCCTTTGACACTTATGAAATGCTTGTAATTATACTTAAGTATTCCATACTAACATCTGACAAAAATATCTAAAGACACTGAGGCAGCAGACTTTGTAGAAATTAATATCTGTGTCATTCTCAAAATGTTTGGCCACAACTGGACACTCATAAAGGGTTTCTGTGTATTGCCCACTTTGGCTGGAGTTAAAGACCGGTGGGTGTCTAATATAAAAGTCTCACAGTCACAAACAGAATCAACTTGTTTGGTGATTGACATTCTGTACATTCCATTCACTGACGGCATATTTGATTTGAATAGAGCCTAAACCACTTTTCAATTTCAATACCATAATACATACGAGCCAAGCGAACAACAATTTATTTGAGTAGAAGTCGTGCTGAGTCTTCTTCTTTGGTATGCTAAAGGCAGCTCCCCCAGAAACAAAATGCTAGGATCCATCTGGCTCTGAGTACTGTATAATCATAGTCACTACCTCTGGAAAACACAACGTCACGGGAATGCAAAATACCCACATCTCATTGAGATGTTAAATGTAGGAGTAAAGCTCTTAATTTGAAATGCAATTCCCAATCCATCACTTTACCATTCCGTCCCTGACTCATTTTGAACAGATTGTTGTGATTGTTCACACAAAGGCACTCCATTATGCTGGGGCATTCAGAGGGAGTAGAGAAGATGAAGTGTTTTTCTGTTTTCTGTTTATGCCACACAGTTTATATAACCATTAGCAATTCAATCTGAGACAATTAAGAATGGGAAATGTTGACTGATATGGCCCATATCTCCGATGTTTGACTAATAAAGTGAGCTTGGTAGCTTGGTATTCATGAGGCTATCTGCATACTGGAGGAGGTCCACAATACCAGCAACTTTTTTAGAGACACCTATATTTGCTTCTTTCTCCTCCTCCTCTTTACTCCCCTTCTTCCTCCTCCTCCCCCTCCTCCTCCCCCTCCTCTCCCTTCTCCCCCTCATCATCCTTTCCCCCCCTCTTTCCCCTGCTCCTCTCCCTCTACCTCCAAGCCTAATCTCAATTTGATTCTCCTTTTCTCATCTTCACCTTTCCGCTCCCCAGGACTCTATCTGATTTAATGTCTGTAATAGAGGGTCTCCCACCCCCAGTATTCAGAGCCTTGACTACAGCCTAACTGATAGCTTCTCATTCTAGAGCCGCTCTCCAATGAGATGGCACGGGAGCTTTTTTAATCTGCTTTAGAAAGGAATGGATGCACAGTCCCAAGAGACCATCTCCATCACCTGGAGTCATGAACCGATGATATGCACGTGGAGACGCACAATAACGAGGGCAGCCGAGAGGGACAGAAAGAGAGAGAGAAAGAGAGAGGCACAGAGACAGACAATAAATGGTGTCTTCATTTGAGCTGTGTTATTGCGAAACTTTAACTGAGCACTTTTTCTTCTCTCCTCCATATTGCTCTGCCCTTATTCCACTCATCACAAGTGGCCTAAAGGAAAGAAACACTCTAGTTTGAAACCACAGTGTTGTTTTCCCCTTTTTTCTTTAATTGCCTTTCTGTCACATTCCCAACGGAAGCTACAGAATCCTTAGGCTGAGAGCTGATAAGCCACAATTCTGCAAATCAATATCTATCTGTACTGTCCCCAAGCGAATCTATAAGGTCACGCTATTGGATTTTAAACCCAGACATGGAGAGACGGACTAATAAAAGGGTACCCAAAACGTAACCCTGAAGACGGTTTGGATATCTCTATCTTTCACTGGAGCAAATGGCCAATTACTATGTATGGCATTGCAAATGCATTTGTGTCTCACTACTCCACCACCCCAATACCATAGAGACCAACAGTTAGGCTATCTCTGGCATTTCTCAGATACTATTGTAGCCTAATTGGAGTTGACACATAATTTAGTCCCTACAGTCCCGACGCCAAGCATCCATATTTGAATTGTTTTTGTGTGTCTGTGGCCTTTTGTGACGGTGGAACTTACTCTGTCTGTCTGTAGTTATTCTGTTTCTCATCACGTTTCCCTGTGAATGTGTGTGTGCCGTTGAGCTGACTGTTGCTAGATTGATTTATGTGTAGCCTGACTGAGTTTTCTTGCAGCCAGGCAGGCGGTTTTCTTGCAGCCAGGCAGACAGGCAGACGGGAGGCGAGCTCACCGTTCACAGTGCCTCGCCATGCCCTCCTGGCTCGTTTTCCTGCACTGGAAGGAGAGCAGAGCGATAAACTAGATGCATAGTTGCAGCGGGAAGTCAAACTCCCCTAGTATGTTAACTTTATCTTCAAGGATGTGAAAAGCGAAAGGCCATCCACCTTAACCTAAGAGTCACACTAGGATGCTCATTACTCAACAGCTAAGGTTAAAGATTAATGAGTGAACCGGGGAATGTGAATCACCCAGTAAAAAGGACACATTTCTCAGTGATAAGAGCGATTACAGATTGCCGACATGAACGACAGAGAAATAAATGAGGTCAATTTAACGTGAAAAAATTGATTGATGTAGGCTAGCTGGAGGGCACAGGTCTCGGGAGACAGGAAGCATATGAGGCAGAGAATGCTATAGCCTAGACAACGTTCACTTGCCTAGAAGTGTCCTCATATCAATTGATCAGCAGAGTCCAATTTAAATTCTCCTCATTTACGGTATTTACATTACATGTGTAGAAGTAGTAGCCTGTGTCTGTATTATATCATAGGGTTTCAACCAAGCGGTCTGCGTTAATTTGATGGTTGGAGGCTGTCTTGGGTGATTCCTGGGCCGTTGGAAAGTTTGAGCGAAATATAATTCCTTCTGAGCAAGTTTCTCCTCCAACAGGGTGAAGTAGAAAACATGTTTTATTTCAGACTCAGTGCTCGATAAAGGAACTAACATTGGTAATAAAGTTTGGAATGTGATGAATGTACCTTGAACGGCATGGCTGAAGTATGTGGATTCCTTATGATCTGAACAATGCTCCATGTTTGTTTTGGTACGGTATTACAGTAGGGGAAAGACCTAGAGTTAAAGGTAAAGGTAAGTGCACAGCCAGAGATTACTTTTGGGAGCATAGGCTACTAAAGGTGCTATAGGGCAGTATTACTGTAGTGTTATGAACTACAAAACATCTTAAACATGTGCATCTGCCTCTATCTCCATGCAGCGGCCAAGGCTAACGGCGACTTCTACAACAAGCGGCGTCTGATGGTGGAACTGCCATCTGAAGGCGGCCTCCCCCTCCAACACATGAACACCATGCGACCTATGAACGCCATGACCAACAACCCTATTTCCCACAACCCAATTAATAACCCCACCATGACCCACAATCCAATGAACAACCCCATGGCCCACATCAACCCCACGGCCCACATCAAGCCCATGTCTCACAACAACCCCATGTCTCACAACAACCCCATGGCCCACAACAACCCCATGGCCCACAACAACCCCATGGCCCACAACAACCCCATGGCCCACAACAACCCCATGGCTCACACCAACCCCATGGCCCACAACAACCCCATGGCTCACACCAACCCCATGACCCACAACAACCCCATGGCTCACACCAACCCCATGGCCCACAACAACCCCATGGCTCACACCAACCCCATGGCCCACAACAACCCCATGGCTCACACCAACCCCATGGCCCACAACAACCCCATGGCTCACACCAACCCCATGGCCCACAACAACCCCATGGCCCACAACAACCCCATGGCCCACAACAACCCCATGGCCCACAACAACCCCATGGCCCACAACATCCCCATGGCCCACAACATCCCCATAGCCCACAATCCCATGAATCCCATCAGCCCCCTGGGCTCCCTGGGCCCAGAGCCCGTGGCCACCTACATCACAGAGATGCCCAGCAGCTTGCCCATTCTATCCAGCTCCCACCAGGGCTCCACCATGCCAGCCGCGCCCAAGCAGAACGCACAGAAGCCCCAAAGACTCAGCAGCAGTGGCTGTGGCGGCGACAGAGTCAGTAATAAAGGTTCAGGAGCCATGACTATGTCCAGCATGACTAGAACAGGGACTTTCCCGGGGCCTCACCGCCACACCGGGACGGTTCCCGGGCCTCACCACCAACAACAACACCACCACCAACATCAAGAGCAACAACACCACCCACTGGCCTACAGCTCCAACACCATCGCAGCCCCCAGGGGGATGGGGGGAGGGGTGGGTCTGAAGGGCTGGGACGGGACTGAGACGGTAGGCAGGAGGAAGGGTTACGGCTCCAAGAGGCCCCAGTGTACGGTGGAGCAGATCAACAAGCTGCACAGTCAGTCCCGCTCCCAGAGCCACAGTCAGCACTTCCTGCCCACTCAGCCTTACTTTGTGACCAACAGTAAGACGGAGGTAACTGTGTGAGAGAGTGGGAGAAGGGGACGAAGGTTGCCCAAAGCAGAGTCACCCAGTAGACAAAGAGGGAGAGGACAGAGATGGTGGTGTGTAAGGCCCAGGTTGTTTTGTGTCTTTCTGGGAGCGGGGGCCAGAACAGTGCACCCTGGTGGTGTGGCAGTGTGCTTGCGTGTGCCGTCCAGTATGAGTGTGTAACTGCACATGTGACTGTCAGTCAATCCTACACAGATCCTCAGTCAGAGGGCAACGTGGGCGGGATTGTATAACCATGGCAACGTCCAACAGAAGTATCAAATTCATTGTGTGTGTTATAATATCTCCTGTGTAATGACAACATTATCGACCAATGACAGTGAAACGTGAACCCAGCAACAGCAAAAGGAAACATGAGATTGCCATGGATTGCATTACCAAATCTGACAAGCAATATGAGATCTATGGACACCACAATGGCTGGGGCAAAAAAATTGAGCAGGGAAATAACAAACTGTGGGGAAAGGAAAAGACAGTCATTAAAGAGGCTCTCTCCTACAAAGCCATTGAATCAGCCACAGTTTTAGGGTTATGGGATATGGCTACGAACATTATGGGCTTTGTTCTGTGCTTGTAGCCTTGAGAAGTCTCTTGGTCATCAACACAGAGAATGGAGGCTGTTGTCCTGTATATTTGATGTAGAGTACTTGATCACAGCTGACCCGAAGGCAAGGAGGCTGAAGCATCATCTAGAGGATAGTACTGTACTCCTGAAAGACTCATCAGTCCCAATGCTGTTCACACATAGAATCAGAGAGAATCTGTGATCCAATATTTAAAGATGTGACTACAGACCATGGCCATCTGTAGTGATACCAGCAAGCTTTTATATTCCCCTTTTTCTCTCTCTTTCATTCTCTCTATCCCTCTGAGAAAAGGCAACCTTCAGGTAAAGACAAGGTAAAGAGAGAGAAAGTGGTTCTGAATCGGTTCTGTTCTACAGTGTATGGCGAGTCCCTTGATAAGAACTATGAAACCAGATTGAGAGATATCCCTCACCTGTATTATTGCGACACAGTATTGTGATTTATATAATGTACCAACATTTGTATTTCTGTTTGTATTTTTGTATGACTGTGTCCTCTTGACCTTTGACCACCTCTTCACTCTGGCGTTTGTGGAAAATACTGTTGCTAGGGCATCCAAATATATAATGGTCTAAAAGTAGAATACAAAACCTCTTCAAGCAAATCGAACAGTCAAATCTATACAAGCTGAATTTATAGTCCCATTTCAGCCTATAGAAAGCATACTGCATTCATGTACTTATTGTAAACATCCCCCATGTGTTTCTGATTGTAAACATATCCCATGTGCTTCTGATTGTAAACATCCCCCATGTATTTCTGGTTGTAAACATATCCCATGTGTTTCTGATTGTAAACATCCCCCATGTGTTTCTGGTTGTACACATATCCCATGTGTTTCTTATTGTAAACATCCCCCACGTGTTTCTGACTGTAAACATCTCCCATGTGTTTCTGACTGTAAACATCCCCCATGTGTTTCTGACTGTAAACATCCCCCATGTGTTTCTGACTGTAAACATCCCCCATGTGTTTCTGACTGTAAACATCCCCCACGTGTTTCTGACTGTAAACATCCCCCATGTGTTTCTGACTGTAAACATCCCCCATGTGTTTCTGATTGTAAACATCCCCCATGTGTTTCTGACTGTAAACATCCCCCATGTGTTTCTGACTGTAAACATCCCCCATGTGTTTCTGACTGTAAACATCCCCCATGTGTTTCTGACTGTAAACATCCCCCATGTGTTTCTGATTGTAAATATCCCCCATGTGTTTCTGATTGTAAACATCCCCCATGTGTTTCTGACTGTAAACATCCCCCATGTGTTTCTGACTGTAAACATCCCCCATGTGCTTCTGACTGTAAACATCCCCCATGTGTTTCTGACTGTAAACATCCCCCATGTGTTTCTGACTGTAAACATCCCCCATGTGTTTCTGACTGTAAACATCCCCCATGTGTTTCTGACTGTAAACATCCCCCATGTGTTTCTGACTGTAAACATCCCCCACGTGTTTCTGATTGTAAACATCCCCCATGTGTTTCTGACTGTAAACATCCCCCATGTGTTTCTGACTGTAAACATCCCCCATGTGTTTCTGATTGCAAACAAACCCCTCATTTGTTTATTTTCTTTATTTTCTTTGCTCATGTAAAGGACGTCACACTGCTTGTTTATCGAGTGCCACTTCCTCCCGATTCGGCCCATACCATTTTGCCTCCCGAGTGGCGCAGAGGTCTAAGGCACTGCATCTCAGTGCTAAAGGTGTCATTACAGACCCTGGTTCGATCCCGGGCTGTATCACAACTGGCTGTGATCGGGAGTCCCACAATTGGCCCAGTGTCGTCTGGGTTAGGGGAGGGTTTGGCCGGGGTAGGCCGTCATTGTAAAATAAGAATTTGTTCTTAACTGACTTGCCTAGTTAAATAAAAAAAATAAACAATTCCTAGTGCAAACTCTGCCTTGCTAGGACACGTGACCACCCTCCTGAAGCGTCTTACCAGTCAGCGCCACTCGAAAAGCTAGCTATACACTGGTGAAAGTGGGGACACTTCAGGCTGAGGAGTAAGTTTCACACGTCTCCATGTGCTACATTCACCACCAAACTTACTCAACTGCGACCCCAGCGTAACTGTACATCCGAGTCATTAGGCACCACTGTAAAGGATGTCACGCTGCTTGCTTAGCCAGTACCACTTCCTCCCAAGTTGGCCCATACCTGGCGCAAACTCAGGACCTCTGCCTGGCTGACCATCCTCCTCACACCTGACCATCCTCTTAGAAGCGATTTACACGTCAGCTCCACGTGAAAAGCTAGCTATTCGCTGGCGCATGTAGAGACACTTCAGGATTAGGAGTAAGTCTCACACATCCCCATGTGCTACACTGTGTAAGCCATGATAAATAACATCAATGTTTTCAGGATGTGCATTATCACAATACTCAATTGAATTAATCCAGCTATGCGGAAATCTGGAAATATGAACCCCAAACCATCAACCTTAAAGTTCACACTGCTCTCAGTGCAGCGGGAAGGCAGATGGGAGGCAGGCAGGGAGCGAGGCAAACCAGGCAGGCAAAGGAACTCAAACATATTTTGTCTGAGCAGTGCACCAGGAAGGCAGGTAGGGAGGCAGGCAGAGAGGCAGGTAGGGATGCAGGCAGAGAGGCAGGTAGGGATGCAGGCAGAGAGGCAGGGAGGGAGGCAGGCGGGCAGGTAGGGTTACAGGCAGAGGAAGAGGCAGGCAGGCAAACCAGGGAGGCAAAGCAGCTCAAGCAGAACATATTTTGTCTGAGCAGCATTCTGCACTCAGCATAACTTAATAGAGAAGAGTCATCCTTCACACTGTGTTCTTCCCAGCAGCAGACTCGGAGTGCATTCAGAGCACAGTTGGTCAGCGGGACTCACTCTGAAGTAGCAGTCATACAGCTCTGAGACGCTGAGAGGGCAGGAGAAACTGGAGTATTACTAGTGTAGTATATTACTACTTTGTCAATGATTGCCTTCTCATGACTGTCCTTATAGTAATGTTATGATATCATAGCTTTATCATTTCCATAGTTTTACCTGGCTTGATTCGGCCCACTCCGACAAAGTGACGGTCCCTAGCAGACCATTCCACACTGGCACACCATTTAGAATGCATGGCCATGCCAATGCATTCCCTCATTCTAAGTGTGCCAGTCTGGATATTGGAATGGAGCCTAATTCCCCCTCATCACATCTGATCCTTTCTTCCCCTCTAAAGCCAGGTGTCTGAAATTAGCAGATCGCCGAGCCAGCCAGCTCCAGCCTACCCAGCCTAGTTCCTGATTGACCTGCTGCCAAAGAAAATTGTTTCTGCTCGGCTGAAAGGAGCGAAATTAAGACTGGATGGTGCAAGTGGCCTAATTAGTGGAATCAGACCCTCCCGTTCCCCCGCTCTGCTCTTGCCTCACGGTAGCAAATTGATCGAAGGAGTCGGGTGGTCGATACAATCAGGGCTGCCAGGCATGCAGCTGAAGTCTTGTATTAACTGCCTAGCTGAATATGATTTAGTATTGTGTAGTATGGTGTTGCTCGTTAATAACAACAATCACCCTGGATTTCTTTATAGCTTGAACATAAACTGCCCCTGATTGGGAGACCAATTAACATAAACTACCCCTGATTGAGGGAGCAATTGAGGGAAAAGTGTACAGTACCGATTGTCACTCAAAGAGGACCTGTGTGAACCCGGAAATATTTTGTGTGGATAATAAATGTGATTTTGTTCATTTTCTTGGAAACCTGAAAACGTGTTGAAACCATTCTTGTAAAGGTGTCTAAAGGAAGTGACTCATTAGAATGTTGGGACGATGTTTAAAGCCACTACACCGTTATTCTCTCTTTCTGTCATACTTAATTTGGTGGTTTCATTTGATTTTCCTCCTACAACTTTGAAGTGAGGAAGTTGAGATAATGACATATAATTACAATCTTGCGCCTATCATCTCAGAAAATAAGTGACTGAAGGGAATCTGTAGAGAGAGAGAGGGAGAAAATAAAAACCTCTCTAAACCGTCAACATCAGACTCTCGCGTTCTTTCAGCTGCCTGCTGTAACAGGGAGAAACTCCACCTGGAAACTCAACATAAAAACTAATCTTGGAAACTCGGTGTAGGAGGGGGGTTGAAGACTTTTTCAACCAATAAGATAAACAAACCAGACGAGATTAAACCTGACCTTAAAATACCTGCCATTACTACTTACCATTATTGACATTTATAATATAAAATCAGAAAACATCTGCAACCTACGCACGCACGCACGCACACACACACACACACACACACACACACACACACACACACACTCCCACAGTAATCAGCATCAGTAAAGGTATCAGGGTTGTGAGCACTGAAAAATAATGGAAGTTCTCTAAATTCTTATAAAATATTAAAATGAGCAATATAGTCACCAGATTACCCAACCAAATGTATTTTGAAAAATGTATTTGTCCGTGAATGTTATGTTTGTATGATTTGATTGTACTGAGTATGTTCCACAGGTTACATCGAGCTTAAAACATAACGGAGGCTTATACTCAGAACAGAAATTGGAAGTGTATCAGATTATAAACTCTTTACCACCGTTCTGTACTAACCAGATAAGCAAACCAGGTGGGGATGTCAGCAATTATTGTTAAACCATTCTGTATGACAGTGAAACATAACTGTATTTATCAAGCAGTAAAAAAGAATACATACAATGGGCTGATATTAAAGGACTTCTGCAGGTCTGATTTCTATAACACATTTTACACTGTTTGGTTACCCAGAAGAGGTGAGCTGAATAAATCCCAGTTAATTCCAGTTCCACCCTGTCGTTGAAACTATGGAATGTTGAATCATGCTTTTGTCTGCTCTGCCAACCTGTTGATTTGATGTCATTCTGCCTTCTATCAAAAACTGTCTAAACTAAATATTGTACTGTATACACATGATATCAAGATAGATATCAAACAACATCTGCAGTTTCTCTTACATTTAATTAAGGGGTTTGTTCCAATAGGAGGTATCTCATTAAGTTATTAGCTGATATCAGAATCAATGGAAGGGTATCAAACCCATACAATCTGTGTGTTTGATATTTCTGGGGTATGAACTCTATTGCAATCAAGGGCCAATGGATACAGTTACCATGGAATGATTAATGTGCTTTCTATAAACTACAGTATATAAATATAATTCATAGAAACCACATGCTTTAATAGATTCTTACATTTATTAGATCATCTGAATTGTAATCATGCATTAATCAATAAAAGTCTGTTTTTGATGTTCAACTCATTCTATGATATTTATATACACTACTGCTCAAAGATTTGGGGTCATTTGGAAATGTCCTTGTTTTTGAAAGTGAAGAGGTGACTCCGGGATGCTGGCCTTCTAGGCAGAGTTGCAAAATAAAAGACATATCTCAGACTGGCCAATAAAAATAAAAGATTAAGATGGGCAAATGAACACAGACACTGGACAGAGGAACTCTGACTAGAAGGCCAGCATCCCGGAGTCGCCTATTCACTGTTGACGTTGAGACTGGTGTTTTGCGGGTACAATTTAATAAAACTGCCAGTTAGGGACATGTGAGGTGTCTGTTTCTCAAACTAGACACTCTAATGTACTTGTCCTCTTGCTCAGTTGTGCACCAGGACCTCCCACTCCTCTTTCTATTCTGGTTAGGGCCAGTTTGCGCTGTTCTGTGAAGGGAGTAGTACACAGTGTTGTACGAGATATTCAGTTTCTTGGAAATTTCTCGCATGGAATAGCCCTCATTTCTCAGAACAAGAATAGACTGATGAGTTTCAGAAGAAAGTTATTTGTTTCTGGACATTTTGAGCTTGTAATCGAACCCACAAATGCTGAAGCTCCACTAGTCTCAACTAGTCTTTCTTCTTTATTCAGAACAGCAGTTTTCAGCTGTGCTACCATAATTGCAAAATGGTTTTCTAATGATCAATTAGCCTTTTAAAATGATAAACTTGGGTTAGCTAACACAACGTGCCATTGGAACACAGGAGTGATGTTTGCTGATAATGGGCCTCTGTACGCCCATGTAGATATTCCATAAAAAATCTGCCATTTCCAGCTACAATACTAATTTACAATATTAACAATGTCGACACTGTATTTCTGAACAATTTGATGTTATTTTAATGGACAAAAAATGTGCTTCTCTTTCAAAAACAAACACATTTCTAAGTGACCCCAAACATTTGAACGGTAGTGTACATATGTGTATATTTATACATTGGACTGAACACTGCATAGTATGAGTGATTATTAGTCAAGCATATTTTATTATAGAGCCTATCCCATACTCTTGTTTGAACAGTAGCTATAAGAATACATTGCTGCCCCACTGTTGCCAGTCCTGACCTATGATTTGTGAGGTTCAGATATGGGGTAGCTGTATTACTGTTAAATTATAAATAGATATATAAAAATAAAAAATTAAAATATAGCAAAGTTTTGTCCGAGAATATATTACTATAGTGTTGCTATGAATTTGTCTTTTTTAGTTTATGGATTGACTGGAGTTTCTTCTTTTTTTCTTTTTTCTCAACAATTCATTTGATGTTGAAAAATGTTCATTTGTCATCTACAGATTACTATCAGTGTTCTATATTCAACTTTCTTATGTGGCAATAAAAAGATGAGTACATAACTTCTGAAAACATTGCATTCTGCCTGTTTCTTTTTCTGTTTAACGTCCTGTTTTTCTGTCCTAATCGTCCCCCAAGAGGTTCTCCCACTATCCCTGTCTCTCCTCTCTTCCTCTCCTCTTCAAGCTCGCTGAGTCCATGCCAGTCAGTTAATGTGTCCTTGGAATTAAAACTGCTGATTGCTGCCAGCTACAGTCAAACCATACTGTTTGGTCATAAACATTGCTTTTACCTTCAAATGAACCGGCGATTCATGAGAAAACAAATACTGTCCTCACCTTTGCAGGTAGGAGACTGCCAGATTTCCAATGCACTAATTACAGCATGCTGCCAGCGCTACGACGCTATAAAATAACAGCTGTAGAGGCAATCCTGGGTTTTCCAATCAATCAGGAAAAAATAAAACCTGAGTTTCATCCCACCATAGAAGCTACCTTCTCCTCCTGATCAACCGAGCCAAATAACACAGCAGTGAGGTAAATAACATAACAATGCACCAAATAACACAACATTGAACTGTTTATGCAATATGTCGCTGAAGACAGGGATTTCTCTCCCTCTTGCCATTCATTCATGTCTTTATTGATGTTTGGTCCTCCACGAGTCGACCTGGAGTAATTGTGTCGGAGCCTGGCTCACAGTGGCTCATTTCCTGAGAGAGAGGACAGGGAGAGAGGCCCACTGATGAGCCATGTGGTATCCAGGTGCACTGACACACTCCCATGGTCCTTACTGCCCGTATTCACGTGCACCGTATACAACAGGTGTAGGTAGACCTTACAGTGAAATGCTTACTTACAAGCCCAAATCAACAGTGCAATTTTTAAGTAAAAAAATAGGTATTAGGTGAACAATAGATAAGTAAGGAAATAAAAAACAACAGTAAAAAGACACTGAATAATAACAGTAGCTAGGCTATATACAGGCACTGGTTAGTTGGTCCAATTGAGGTAGTATGTACAGTTGAAGTCGGAAGTTTACATACACTTAGGTTGGAGTCATTAAAACTTGTTTTTCAACCACTCCACAAATAGTTTGTTAACAAACTATAGTTTTGGCAAGTCGGTTAAAGCATCTACTTTGTGAATGACACAAGTACTTTTCCAACAATTTTTTACAGACAGATTATTTCACTTGTACTTCAAGGTGTCAGGGTCAGAAGTTCGCATACACTAAGTTAACTGTGCCTTCAAACAGCTTGGAAAATTCCAGAAAATTATGTCATGGCTTTAGAAGCTTCTGATAGGCTAATTGACATCATTTGAGTCAACTGGAGGTGTACCTGTGGATGTATTTCAAGGCCTCCCTTCAAATTCAGTGCCTCTTTGCTTGACATGATGGGAAAAATCCAAATAAACCAGCCGAGACCTCAGAAAAAAATTGTAGACCTCCACAAGTCTGGTTCATCCTTGGGAGCAATTTCCAAATGTACCATGTTCATCTGTACAAACAATAGTACGCAAGTATAAACACCATGGGACCACACAGCCGTCATACCGCTCAGGAAGGAGACGCATTCTGTCTCCTAGAGAGAAACATACTTTGGTGCGAAAAGTGCAAATCAATCCCATAACAACAGCAAAGGATCTTGTGAAGATAATGGAGGAAACAGGTACAAAAGTATCTATATCAACAGGCCGCTCAGCAAGGAAGAAGCCACTGCTCAAAAACCGCCATAAGAAAGCCAGACTACGGTTTGCAAATGCACATGGGGACAAAGATTGTACTTTTTGGAGAAATGTCCTCTGGTCTAATGAAACAATAATACAACTGTTTTGCCATAATGATGTTTGGAGGAAAAAGGGGAAGGCTTGCGAGCCGAAGTACACAGTGAAGCACGGGGTGGCAGCATCATGCTGTGGGGGTGCTTTGCTGCAGGAGGGACTGGTGCACTTCACAAAATAGATGGCATCATGAGGCTGAACAATTATGTGGATATATTGAAGCAACATCTCAAGACATCAGTCAGGAAGTTAAAGCTTGGTCGCAAATGGGTCTTCCAAATGGACAATGACCCCAAGCATACTTACAAAGCAAGGAGGCCTACAAACCTGAGTCAGTTACACCAGCTCTGTCAGGAGGAATGGGCCAAAATTCACCCAACTTATTGTGGTTAAACGACCCCAAGTTAAACAATTTAAAGGCAATGCTACCAAATACTAATTGAGTGTATGTAAACTTCTGACCCATTGGGAATGTGATGAAAGAAATAAAAGCTGAAAGAAATCATTCTCTCTACTATTATTCTGACATTTCACATTCTTAAAATAAAGGTACAGTTGAAGTCGGAAGTTTACATACACCTTTGCCAAATACATTTAAACTCAGTCTTTCACAATTCCTGACATTTAATCCTAGTAAAAATTCCCTGTTTTAGGTCAGTTAAGATCACCACTTTATTTTATTGGTGCTTTGTCTGTTTGATGGTTTGTCGCAGGGAATAGCGGGATTTCTTATAAGCGTCCGGGATAGAGTCCCACACCTTGAAAGCGGCAGCTCTACCCTTTAGCTTAGTGCGGATGTTTCCGGTAATCCATGGCTTCTGGTTGGGGTATGTACGTACAGTCACTGTGGGGACGACGTCCTCGATGCACTTATTGATAAAGCAAGTGACTGATGTGGTATACTCCTCAATACAATCGGAATAATCCCAGAACATGTTCCAGTCTGTGATAGCAAAGCAGTCCTGTAGTTTGGCTTCTGCCTCATCTGACCACTTTTTTATAGACCGAGTCACTGATGCTTCCTGCATTCATTTTTGCTTGTAAACAGGAATCAGGAGGATAGAATTATGGTCAGATTTACCAAATGGAGGGCGAGGGAGAGCTTTGTACGCGTCTCTGTGTGTGAAGTACAGGCGATCTCGATTTTTTTTCCCTCTGGTTGCGCATTTAACAAGTTGATAGAAATGAGGTAAAACTGATTTAAGTTTCCCTGCATTAAAGTCCCCGGCCACTAGGAGCGCCGCCTTTGGTTGAGCGGTTTCCTGTTTGCTTATTTCTTTATACAGCTGACTGAGTGCGGTCTTAGTGCCAGCGTCCGTCTGTGGTGGCAAATAAACAGCCACGAAAAGTATAGATGAAAACTCTCTTGGCAAATGGTGTGGTCTACAGTTTATCATAAGATACTCTACTTCAGGCGAGCAAAATCTAGAGACTTCCTTAGATTTCGTGCAACAGCTGTTGTTCAGCTGTTGTTCACACCACTCAGACCGAGACTTTCATAAAAGCTACAGAGACAGGATGACATCAATAAAGGCTGTTTAGAAACACCTTTTTCTAATAATTCCAGATTTCTAAAGACATACAAAGACCTGTACTGGTATTGTCTGTCCTCTGAAATGAACGTCAATCTGGTCTCGCCTTTTCTCAACTTGTTCTGAATATACACTGCTCAAAAAAATAAAGGGAACACTAAAATAACACATCCTAGATCTGAATGAATGAAATATTCTTATTAAATACTTTTTTCTTTACATAGTTGAATGTGCTGACAACAAAATCACACAAAAATGATCAATGGAAATCAAATTTATCAACCCATGGAGGTCTGGATTTGGAGTCACACTCAAAATTAAAGTTACAGGCTGATTACAGGCTGATCCAACTTTGAAGTAATGTCCTTAAAACAAGTCAAAATGAGGCCCAGTAGTGTGTATGGCCTCCACGTGCCTGTATGACCTCCCTACAACGCCTGGGCATGCTCCTGATGAGGTGGTGGATGGTCTCCTGAGGGATCTCCTCCCAGACCTGGACTAAAGCATCCGCCAACTCCTGGACAGTCTGTGGTACAACGTGGCGTTGGTGTATGGAGCGAGACATGATGTCCCAGATGTGCTCAATTGGATTCAGGTCTGGGGAACGGGCGGGCCAGTCCATAGCATCAATGCCTTCCTCTTGCAGGAACTGCTGATACACTCCAGCCAAATGAGGTCTAGCATTGTCTTGCATTAGGAGGAACCCAGGGCCAACCGCACCAGCATATGGTCTCACAAGGGGTCAGAGGATCTCATCTCGGTACCTAATGGCAGTCAGGCTACCTCTGGCCCCCAAAGAAATGCCACCCCACACCATGACTGACCCACCGCCAAACCGGTCATGCTGGAGGATGTTGCAGGCAGCAGAATGTTCTCCACGGCGTCTCCAGACTCTCTCACGTCTGTCACATGTGCTCAGTGTGAACCTGCTTTCATCTGTGAAGAGCACAGGGCACCAGTGGCGAATTTGCCAATCTTGGTGTTCTCTGGCAAATGCCAAACGTTCTGCATGGTGTTGGGCTGTAAGCACAACCCCCACCTGTGGACGTCGGGCCCTCATACCACCCTCATGGGGTCTGTTTCTGACCGTTTGAGCAGACACATGCACATTTGTGGCCCGCTGGAGGTCATTTTGCAGGGCTCTGGCAGTGCTCCTCCTACGGCCTCCTCCACGTCTCCTGATGTACTGGCCTGTCTCCTGGTAGCGCCTCCATGCTCTGGACACTACGCTGACAGACACAGCAAACCTTCTTGATACAGCTCGCATTGATGTGTCATCCTGGATGAGCTGCACTACCTGAGCCACTTGTGTGGGTTGTAGACTCCGTCTCATGCTACCACTAGAGTGAAAGCACCGCCAGTATTCAAAAGTGACCAAAACATCAGCCAGGAAGCATAGGAACTGAGAAGTGGTCTGTGGTCACCACCTGCAGAACCACTCCTTTATTGGGGGTGTCTTGCTAATTGCCTATAATTTCCACCTGTTGTCTATTCCATTTGCACAACAGCATGTAACATTTATTGTCAATCAGTGTTGCTTCCTAAGTGGACAGTTTGATTTCACAGAAGTGTGATTGACTTGGAGTTACATTGTGTTGTTTAAGTGTTCCCTTATTTTTTTGAGCAGTGTATTTTTCAACACCAGCGATTCAGTGATTCATTTGATGTTTCATGTTGATATGAAATTATTCAGGAAATGCTCTTTAAAGCCTTAAATCCTTTGAAAACTATTATCACTAGTTTTCTGCATGTTATTTTCAACACCTATTTTCCCAACTGAGATGCCAAAGGCCTCTGCATTTATTCCCTTCTTATAGAACATATTGAATGACTCTGTATAGTTAGGAGCTAATGGGAAAGTCCTTTGGTGGCAGCCACCACTGTGCCCTGTGTGCACCGTGACAGCACATTTTATTTACACACACACACACACACACACACACACACACACACACACACACACACACACACACACACACACACACACACACACACACACACACACACACACACACACACACACACAGACACACACACACACACACACACACACAGACAGAGACACACAGACACACCTGTGTGGTGCCCTTTTCAGTGTCACGGTGACAGCACCGTTTATTCACCCCGCTCTGACGAGGGTACCCAGGTGCCCTTGTGCTGGCTTCGTGTCAGCAGACTGAACACTCCATATTTCTAAAGGAGGCACTCATGTTGTGCCTCTTTACTTATTCTGCGTCACGCTAACTGTGGTTTTATGACAGGGTGGAGGGTGATGTATGCATACAGACACAACTCCGAGAACACAGCCACCTGGGGGTGATACTAACATGTGCAGTTTTTCTGTCTTTATCCACGCTGAACTTTAAAACTGGAAATGTACTTTGTGTGTATCTTTCCATTTTGGTTTAAATACCTTATACATATACAGTAAAGTGGCCAGAATCATGTGGCTAAATGTGGTTCTCTACTCATACCCTGCAACTGTACAGTGCAAGCCTACCCCATCAATCTCTCCCACCCCCACAGCGTTTCTTAGTGTTTCCAAACCCTTAAATTATAACCTCATCAATAGAGATACCACTGCTTCTTTCGTGTTTTCCAGTCAAGTGTGAGTGTCTGCTGGTGGTCAATTTGACAGCTGAATTTGAGGAGCCAGAGGGGTTGCAGGACTCAACAGTTCCTGGATGAAAGCCAGCCGTTGCCAGGGTGACCGAACTTGTGCCTCCTGTGAAGAAATCTCTTTGTATTGTTTCCAAGGCAACAACTGTAGAGAGAGAGAGAGAGAGAGAGAGAGAGAGAGAGAGAGAGAGAGAGAGAGAGAGAGAGATAGAGAGAGAGAGAGAGAGAGAGAGAGAGAGAGAGAGAAGGAGGCTGAGGGTAGAGTGGGTAGAGCTATTGGGTTTGGTTAGATTTTTCTTCCCATGTCTGTGTTGTTTATGTTCAGTAGTTGTTTGCGTGGGCAACCCCCCAAAGCAACGTAACTCAGCAGATTCTATTAAGTCAGGTGCAATGATATAGCTTACAGGGGAAAGAGTAAGGTACAATGGTTCTTGACGATGTTTGAGGTGTTTTTATGTGCAGTTATTGAAGAGACTGTCAACGCAAAAGCTCTTTCCAGATTATAGAATAGGACATGAAAAACAAGATTTACTGCGGGGATGATTCCGTTTTAAACAAACAACAACTTCAAAGTCTTTATGAAACCTTTAAAAAAAAAACATGATAAAACCTTCATAGATTTATTGTGGGGATGATTAAGAGCTGTGACATTTTGTCAGCCGGTTATTGTCATGCAAAAGACCTCCGGTCTCACGGTAATTGACCGTTAATTAACATAAACATGTTTAGCAGCTCCAGGCCTCCACACATACAAGCAGCTGATGTCCGCCTTTGGAACATTTACAAAAGTTGTGTCGCAGCCGGCCGCGACTGGGAGACCCATGAGGTTGCACACAATTGGCCCAGCGTTGTCCAGGTTAGGGAGGGTTTGGCTGGATGGGATGTCCTTGTCCCATCACAATAAATCTATTTTACTTTAGGCAGGTCTAAGATCTCTGGGTCGCTCGTCTTTTCAGTTCACTGCAGCTAGCGACTGGAACGAGCTGCAACAAACACTCAAACTGGACAGTTTTATCTCTTCATTCAAAGACTCAATCATGGACACTCTAACTGACAGTTGTGGCTGCTTTGTGTGATGTATTGTTGTCTCGTCCGTCTTGCCCTTTGTGCCGTTGTCTGTGCCCAATAATGTTTGTACCCTGTTTTGTGCTGCTACCATGTTGTGTTGCTACCTTGTTGTTGTCATGTTGTGTTGCTAGCATGCTGTGTTGTCATGTGTTTCTGGCTTGATATGTTGTTGTCTTATGTCTCTCTTTATGTAGTGTTGTGTTGTCTCTCTTGTCATGATGTGTGTTTTGTCCTATAATTATATTTGATTTCTTTGTATTTTTAATCCCCTGTCCCTGCAGGAGGTCTCTAGCCTACCGTCATTTTAAATAAGAATTTGTTCTAACTGGCTTGCCTAGTTAAATAAAGGTTCAATAAAACATTTTAAAAAGTCTAAAGAAACATTATGATATAAAGAAAATGTATTTTTATAAGAACAGAATATGAGTTGGCTTGTATGTTATCTGGCTGTGCACCATGCCATCAGCTGTAGGCTTGCTCATTCAGCAGACAAGACATGCTTAGAAGTCCCATGCCATTATTTTATATGATATGATTGTATAGTAAGAAGAAGTATAATTGAACTTAGCTGAATAAAATATGTTATATATATATTTTTTTTTTTTTCCCATACCAGAGCGAGTACGCATATGAAGTGGCTATGTTGAGCGTTAAAGGGATCATTTGAAACAGGTCCTATATGCCAGATTTAGAGTTATTTGGCAACTTTAGTTGTGAATGATACAAACCTTAGAATGCCTCAGAAAGCTGTATGTGCTGCGTGACGCGGCTATAGGTCATTGATTTGAGAAAGTCGCAATAGAAAGCTTGCCTGTTCGTTGCCTCAGGCTGTACACGTTGTTCTCTCATATTTTCACCAATCAGACTATTCTCAATTGAATCTTCTCTTTAATAATATGTACAATTCGTTTTGATTTAGAATGGCACATTATCAAATGAGCAGAAAGAGGAGCAGGAGAAAAAAATCCGTCATCTGTATGCACTGGAATAGCGAATGGAGGCCACTTTCCCGGTTCATTTTTCACTCATGTCAGGTAGGCTATTCCGGTTATTTCACTCCATGCATCAACCACTGTTTCAGGAGCATGCAGCCTCTGGCTGTGAGACAGGTGATATCCCCACCCAAACTCTGCCATGGTCTCGCCAACCCTGTTCCTGCAGAGTGTTTCATTTGGGAAACTAAGTTAAATCTGTCTGGGAATATTGACAGTAGCATGTTTTCACAACAAAACATATGTAATTGAACTGTTGACAGCTGCTCCTTCTGTCCTTTAGAAAGCAATGAAGGAGAGAGGGGAGGAGATGGAAATGCATGGTGGTGAGATATTCTGTAGCTAAAGGTAATTATTAATTATGGGGAATCAATTATGTACCAAATATATTAAATACATTTTTTAATGTGTTTATGCCGTGTGTAATGTGTCTAGTATTGTATAACATCACAATCATTATTTATCATTTTTCACAATCATTATTTATCATTATTTATGGTCTTGGGCTCATTTAGAGGCCTGTGCTTATGCATATTAGAGGCCTGTGCTTATGCATATTTATCAGTCTTGGGCTCATTTAGAAGCCTGTGCTTATGCATAGGCCAATATATATATATATATATTTTTTTTATCTTTATTTAACCAGGCAAGTCAGTTAAGAACAAATTCTTATTTTCAATGACGGCCTGGGAACAGTGGGTTAACTGCCTGTTCAGGGGCAGAACGACAGATACCTTGTCAGCTCGGGGGTTTGAACTCGCAACCTTCCGGTTACTAGTCCAACGCTCTAACCACTAGGCTACCCTGCCGCCCCGGCTGTGTTAGGCTTTGAAATAACATCCACAACGACCATGTTCTCCACTCAGTTTCGGCCTGTTGTTGAACTTCTTTCTTCAAATTGATCAATCACAGTGAGGTGAGTTTTAAAAGCATGATACTGTTTTGATGATAAGTGTTTGTGTTTTTAGATTGTATTTGCATTGTTGTCAGAGTGGTTAGCGGGACAATAGAGCCCTGAGTAGCAGACCATTAGGACCTGATGGTCGTTAGCGAGTTGGATACTACTATGTGCATAAAAGGAGATTACCGTGACTCAAGCATCACTTAGAATTTGACTGCTGTCATGAATCATAACTGCCAGCGTGGCGGTAATATGGTCACTGCAACAGCCCTAGAGATTATTCCATTTTAAACAAACAACTTTAAAAGCTTCATGAAGCCTTTATGAAACCCTTTACAGATGCGTCATAAACCATTCTGAGAAAATGTCATGATATAGCCTTTAGTAGATAGAAAAGGGACATCGTCCTACATTTGGCAAAGCACCTCTCATATCAAAACTTTATTAAGCCTGAAAAGTTGTTGATTTTAATTGGGACAAATGTTTTATTTTTTTATTTTTATTACAATAGCTCTTTAATATAGAGAGGAAATGGATTCTGCTGTTTGATAATTGATTGGATAAATTTAGAAGTGATTTTACAGTTGATTAATAATGTTGTGAGTTCTTCTCTCGCATATAAAACTGGTTTACCCATACCAACAGATTCCACTAAGACACTCCTTCTTTCCTCAGTAGAATCTATTCTATAATATACAGTGCCTTGCGAAAGTATTCGGCCCCCTTGAACTTTGCGACCTTTTGCCACATTTCAGGCTTCAAACATAAAGATATAAAACTGTATTTTTTTGTGAAGAATCAACAACAAGTGGGACACAATCATGAAGTGGAATGACATTTATTGGATATTTCAAACTTTTTTAACAAATCAAAAACTGAAAAATTGGGCGTGCAAAATTATTCAGCCCCCTTAAGTTAATATTTGTAGCGCAGGCCCAAAGCAGGCCCAAACCATGATGCTGCCACCACCATGTTTGACAGTGGGGATGGTGTGTTCAGGGTGATGAGCTGTGTTGCTTTTACGCCAAACATAACGTTTTGCATTGTTGCCAAAAAGTTCAATTTTGGTTTCATCTGACCAGAGCACCTTCTTCCACATGTTTGGTGTGTCTCCAAGGTGGATTGTGGCAAACTTTAAACGACACTTTTTATGGATATCTTTAAGAAATGGCTTTCTTCTTGCCATTCTTCCATAAAGGCCAGATTTGTGCAATATACGACTGATTGTTGTCCTATGGACAGAGTCTCCCACCTCAGCTGTAGATCTCTGCAGTTCATCCAGAGTGATCATGGGCCTCTTGGCTGCATCTCTGATCAGTCTTCTCCTTGTATGAGCTGAAAGTTTAGTGGGACGGCCAGGTCTTGGTAGATTTGCAGTGGTCTGATACTCCTTCCATTTCAATATTATCGCTTGCACAGTGCTCCTTGGGATGTTTAAAGCTTGGGAAATATTTTTGTATCCAAATCCGGCTTTTAACTTCTTCACAACAGTATCTCGGACCTGCCTGGTGTGTTCCTTGTTCTTCATGATGCTCTCTGCGCTTTTAACGGACCTCTGAGACTATCACAGTGCAGGTGCATTTATACGGAGACTTGATTACACACAGGTGGATTGTATTTATCATCATTAGTCATTTAGGTCAACATTGGATCATTCAGAGATCCTCACTGAACGTCTGGAGAGAGTTTGCTGCACTGAAAGTAAAGGGGCTGAATAATTTAGCACGCCCAATTTTTCAGTTTTTGATTTGTTAAAAAAGTTTGAAATATCCAATAAATGTCGTTCCACTTCATGATTGTGTCCCACTTGTTGTTGATTCTTCACAAAAAAATACAGTTTTATATATTTATGTTTGAAGCCTGAAATGTGGCAAAAGGTCGTAAAGTTCAAGGGGGCCGAATACTTTTGCAAGGCACTGTATAACTTATGTTTTGTTCAGGTTCAGTGATTTGTAACTTGATTATAGAGTATGTATGACTTCATTTAGATAATGGTGTGGATTAGATTCCCACTATCTGCTGGACAGTCTACCAATAAATGAAAGGGATTGAAAGTTTTTGCCATTTAGTTTCTCACTATCTACAAATGTACTGTACATGTGTGGAGAAAGAATGAAGAGTGGATAAAGACATGCACACAAACAAACACACACACACACACACACACACACACACACACACACACACACACACACACACACACACACACACCAGAATTCAGGAGATCTTCAGGGGAAGATGGATCTATACCTCTGGGTGAATATTATCCAAGTCTGGTATTATATGACATGATTAGCACAATAACTTGCAGAGAAAACCCTAGGAAAGAGCTGAACGGGCTGAAGACTCAATTCCAACTTTTCAGAAAATCTCCTGGGGGCGTTTATTAGTTTGTTCCCCCGGCTTCTATCCATGTGAGGTTGTTTTCTCTCTACAGAGACACATACAGCACCCGACGGCAGCCTTGGAATGTGAAGCTCTTCACCATGAATATTCTGAATGAGGCGATGAAAATTAAACTGTCAGGTAAACCCTGTTATCTCAGGGAGATTTACATATACCCTGTGAGGGTACTGCACCACTTAAACCCCAGGATCAGGCATCTTTCTGAACATCCCACTCCTCCTCCTTTAACTGTGACTGTTGGGGTTTAATCAGGCACAAGGCTAATGCAGTAGCTGGGGTAGCCAGCCCTCTACCTTTATCTATAAGCCAGACCATAGAATAGAAGGTAAAGCACCATGTTGAATCAATATAGCCATGCTCCTTATCGTGGGCATTACACAGACATTAGCGAATGGGTTGTTGCCCCCTCGCCCCCCCTAATTCCGAGTACACACACACATGCACGGAGACACACACATGCAGGCACTATCACACACAAACACACACACACATGCACACACATACACACACATACATACACACATGTACATGTAAATACACACACAATCACCATCCCTCTTAATTTTTGCTCTTCAGCTAAAGCGAAGCTCAGCACAGAGTGATAATCAAGTGTTATTCCACAGGGACTCAGTGCTTAGTGGAGAAGACAAATAGAATCGCATGCATCTCTTACCAACCCACTCCCTCCACACACACACACACACACACACACACACACACACACGCACAGGCACGCACGCACACACACACACACACACACGCACGCACACGCACACACAGACATGCATGCATGCACGTACACACACACACACACAGGCATGCACGCACGCACGCACACACACACACACACACACACACAGGCATGCACGCACACACACACACACACACACACACACACACACACACACACACACACACACACACACAGGCATGCACGCACGCACACACACACACACACCACCTGAAGCAAAGCAGTTTCTGCATCTGTGTAACAACGTGAGACACACTCTTCCACACACTCTACTTACAGTAAGCTGAAGGGGAAAACATCCATATATAGCTAACAGATATGTGTTAGCAGATAACAACACCAGCACATTATTTTCAAGAGGGAATGCATATGGCTGTAAAAGCATGCAAAATCTCCCCAGTGTACCTTAGAAACTGTTTTTTTCAATTGCTAACAAGCATCGGTCAATACTGAAGCCACTTTTTCAAAACTCTTCACACAGTCTGCATTACCAACATGCATCTTGAACAAACAGTTCATCTCACATCCAAAACTCTCTCAAACAACCAAAACACTTCATACATGTCTCAAAATAATCTCGTTCGACCAGAACACTGACAATAATTCTCACTCAGAAAGCATACATTGTCACTCACAACACATTGACCTAAAAAAACACCAACAGGGAGCATTACATAAATTATGAACTTTTCTCTTTGAAGTTTGTATGATTGCACATACTGTACAGTACTGTGAGGGTTCTAGTTCTCCCTCTCTCTTGCATTTGGCCACAAGTTCTCATCAACATCACATCTTATGTCTTCTCTGGCGATGCATGAAAAGTATCTTCTGGAATATCTAATCCAACCCTGGCAGTCTTCAGGAGAAGTGTCTCCACACCCTGCATTCATGGCACCCAGTAAGGACATCTGGTCATGTGGATGGTGGTCATAAACCTTCCACCACCACTTAGAGAAAAACTCCTCTGTGGGGTTTAGAAAGGGGGAGTATGTAGGCAGGAATAGTACTGACATCCTGGGATGTGTAGCAAACCAGTCTGGGATTGCAGCAAGTGGTGGAATCCCACATTATCCCACACAACAACAAAGGTAGGGGAGTTTATTGCCCCTCTCTCCTCCGCTGGCACAAGTCGATTATGTAGGTCATCCAGAAAAGAAATGAGCATCTGTATTGTAGTGGTTTGTGTAACCGCAAACCATCATGGGACAGTGCTGCACACATTGGGATGTTACCTCCTCTCTGGCCTGGGACATCCACGGTTGCTCTCTGTCCAATCACATTTCTTCCCCTGCGGCATGTTTTTGCCAGGTTGAATCGAGCTTCATCCACAAAGATGAATGCATGTGCAGTTTGCCTGGCTTCCATCTCCATTACGCTCTAAAATACAGTCAATCCACAGTAAAACACAGTTTTACCGTACTTTACATTATGCATAGCTGTGTACCCTGTTTGGTTATTGAACAGACATCTTACCTGAACATATTGATACCAGAGTTCTTTCACACGTTCACCGTTTCTGATTGAGAAAAGAGTTCATAGATTTCGGAGAATGTGGTCATTGAATGCATTTTGCGTGAAAGCAATGAAAAACGATTCACAGTTTGGTCCACATACACTACTGTTTCGCTGACTGTGTGAAGAGTTTGACAATGTGACTTCAGTAAATGTATGCCAGGAGATACCATCAAATCAAATCAAATTTCATTTGTCACATGCGGCAAATTACAACAGGTAGACCTTACCGTGAAATGCTTACTTACAAGCCCTTAACCAACAATGCAGTTCAAGTAATAATAAGACGAAAATATTTACTAAATATTTACTAAATATACTAAAGTAAATACTTTAAAAAAAAGTAACACAAGAAAATTACATAACAATAATGAGGCTATATACTACATGGGGTTCCGGTACCGAGGCAATGTGCGCTGGTACAGGTTAGTCGAGGTCATTTGTGAAGTCGTCACACCCTGATCTGTTTCGCCTGTCTTTGTGCTCGTCTCCACCCCGCTCCAGGTGTCGCCCATCTTCCCCATTACCCCCTTTGTATTTATACCTGTGTTCTCTGTTTGTCTGTTGCCAGTTCGTTTTGTTTGTGAAACCTACCAGCGTTTGTTCCCTAAGACCCTGCCTGCCCTGACCCTGAGACTGGCTGCTGTTCTGGCCCCTTTGCCCCTCTTTTGATTACTGACCCCTGCCTTTGACCTGTTGTTTGCCTGTCCCTGTATTAGAAATAAACTTTTGTTTCCTCGACACTGTCTGCATCTAGGTCATACCTGAAACGTGATAGTACGAACTGGTCATGACTGACCCAGCAGACTCAGACCAGCTCCGCAACGCCCTCTCCTCCCAAGGAGCCACCATTGGATGTTGCTTCGTGGTCTTTTGGAACGGTTCCAGACCTTAGCCGAACGCCACGGCCAAGCATTGAACACATTTCTAGAGCAATTCCGTGGGTTGTCTACTATGCAGCCTACCACGACGGTAACCTCCCAGCAACTAAGTAACCCGGCTGTTATCAGCGCCGTCACACCGGTTCACAAGGAACCCCACTTACCTCCCCCGGAGAGCTTCGATGGAGAGTCGAGCACCTGTCAGGCGTTTCTCGCCCAGTGTTCACTCATCATCAAGCTGCAGCCCTCCTCCTTCCCCTCGGACCGCTATAAGATAGCATACCTCATCACGCTGATGTCCGAGAGGGCTCTCGCCTGGGCTATGGCAGTATGGGAACAACAGTCGGTCGTATGCTCCAGTCTAGAGGAGTTCATTTCAGAGGTAAAGAATGTTTTTGATGCTCCATTGTCCGGAAGTTACTCCAGCTTCGGCAAGGCTCCTTCAGTGTGGAAGACTACGCAGTGGATTTCCGCACGTTGGCAGCTGAGAGTGCCTGGAACCCGGAAGCACTGTTTGACATTTTCCTGCACGGCATTTCGGAGGAAGTAAAGGATGAGCTTGCTGCCCGGGAACTACCGACGGATCTTGACTCGCTCATCGCCTTGACCATTCGAATCGATGGGTGACGATGGGTGACTACTACTGGTCATTTTGTCTCCACCTGTCCAATAAAAGACCAGGCTCACCGGTAGGAGCAACTACTCTGGTGGGACTGCGGGATTTATCGTCTCCCACCCCGGGGACAACTGTACTCTCTGTCGGGTCCGGAGACCAAGGCAATGGAGACCTACATTGAGGACTCCCTAGCTGCTGGGTTCATCTGTCCTTCTGCCCCTCTGCTGTTCGTCTTCTGTTGCCCCGTACCCTTCGTAAACATCCCACCTTTCATGTGTCCAAAGTTAAACTCTTGTCTCACAGCCTTTTGTCTCCTGTCTCCTGTTTGCCTGCCGTTCTGGACCCTTTGCACCCTCTCTGGATTACTGACCCCTGCCTGCCTTTGACCTGTTGTTTGCCTGCCCCTGTATTAGAAAAAAATGTTGGTTTCTTCGACACTGTCTGCATCTGGGTCATACCTGAAACGTGATAAAAGTGACTATGCATAGACGATAAACAGCGAGCAGCAGCAGAGTTAAAAACAAAGTGGAGATTGCGTTGTCTGTGGATCTGTTGGGACAGTATGAGAATTGGATTTAAAAACCATTCGAAGAATCTTAAAATGAATTCTAAAACTCACAGGCAGCCAGTGCAGAGACCTTAAAACTGGTGTAATGTGTGCTCTCCATCTGGTCTTGGTCAGTACCCGTGCTGTGTGATTTGCATTCTGTATGTTTTGCATTCTGTATGTTTTGCATTCTGTATGTTTTGCATTCTGTATGTTTTGCATTCTGTATGTTTTGCATTCTGTATGTTTTGCATTCTGTATGTTTTGCATTCTGTATGACCAGACAGAAGAGCATTACGTTAGTCAAGCCTGCTTGTAATAAAAGAATGAATGAGTCTCTCTGTATCAGCCTGAGAGGGAAACAGCCGCACCTTGTCATTGTTCCTCAGGTTGTACAAAGCTATTTGGGTCACATTACTAATGTGTGATTTAAAATTGAGTTCAGAATCTAAAATAACACCTAGGTTTTTTATCTTTATTGCCCGCAAATGAATATACCGCAGGTATATTACTATCACATACGAGTGTATGAGTCTGCTTCCGCTGCTGCATATTTAACATCCAATTACCGTTGTGAAGTAGAGAAGAACAACACACTTCCCAGGTGCAGATTAAAATAACAAAGTTAGTATGACTTCTATTCTTAACTCTTGCAAAGTTATGGAACTAAAACGTGTTATAGAAATAAAGAAAGTTGCACACACTATGCTCCCAACAATTGCATTGGTAAACCTAATAATCAAATGGGATATAAACATATATCACAACAGGAAGTGACGTTCCTGAGACCGGGACTTACAGATTTACTGTGAGAACAGAGATTCCAGTGCTCACACGTAAGCCAGACATTCAACACCTCTTAGTGGAGAGAATACAAATAAGTATGAAGGAGGGGAAAGCACAGGCAGGTATAGCCTTCTAAATTTAGGGCCAGTCATTTTTCTTGGCAAACTGATTTGGAAGAATTCTGTGCCTTAGTAATGAAATGACAGTAATAAAATGAATATTTGCTATCACTATAGGGCTCAGAGTCTATCCTTATCATGTCAGCTAGCCAGGAACCACTCTGACCCTAACTATACAGTTTTCTCTGACAGAGACCCACACAAATGAAAAGATACGGTATTTCTGAGCTCAAACTTCGTGTGAAAGTAAGTTAAATTATTCCTACTCTGCTTCCCTCGTTGCTAATGGGCTTATCCAGTAGCCTGAGGATAGAGAAAACCAGTTTAATGATAATGAAGTATATGGGCTATTCTGATAGCCACACTACACCAGAGGTTTAGGATAACAGAGGCAAGTGCTTAATTGCAACAGTTTCTTCAGAAAAAGCTCATGGTTTTACATGATGTACAATAAGAGTGCATTAGGAAAAGGGACATCTCTGGTAGTGCTGATGTTCCTGAAAAAATGTGTTTTGTGATGCTGTTTTTTTCTTGTTTGGTTCTTCAACATTCATAATGCCTTGTGTCTTGATGTAAGATGACCTAACTGGGCTGTTCAGAAAGGTTCCTAACGAATTGCTCGAACAGCCATGCAGTGTGAACAGACACTACATGGCCAAATGTATGTGGACACCTGCTCGTCGAACATCTCATTCCAAAGCATGGGCGTTAATATGGAGTTGGTCCCCCCTTTGCTGCTCTAACACCTCTTCTGGGAAGGTGTTCTACTAGATGTTGGAACATTGTCCACTTCAAATTAGTTACTATTACTATTTCAGCCACATCCGTTGCTGACAGCAGTATAAAATTGAGAACACAGTCATGCAATCTCCATGGACAAGCATGACAGTACAATGTCCTTACTGAAGAGCTCAGTGACTTTCAACATGGCACTGTCATAGGATGCCACCTTTCCAACAAGTCAGTTAGTCAAATTTCTGCCCTGCTAGAGCTGCCCCGGTCAACTGTAAGTGCTATTATTGTGAAGTGTAAACTACTAGGAACAACAACGGCTCAGCCACTAAGTGGTAGGCCGCACAAGTTCACAGAGCGGGACCGCCGAGAGCTGAAGAATGTAGCGTGTAAAAATTGTCTGTCCTTGGTTGCAACACTCACCACCGAGTTCCAAACTGCCTCTGGAAGCAACGTCAGCACAACAACTGTTTGTCGGGAGCTTCATTAAATGGATTTCCATGGCCGAGCAGCCGCACACAAGCCTAAGATCAACATGCTCAATGTTAAGCGTCGGCTGGAGTGGCACAATGCCAGGAGAACTCTACCTGCCCCAATGCACAGAGGTAACTGTAAAGTTTGGTGGAGGAGGAATAATGGTCTTGGGCTGTTTTTCATGGTTCGGGCTAGGCCCCTTAGTTCCAGTGAAGGGAAATCTTAACACTACAGCATACATTCTAGACGATTATGTGCTTCCAACTTTGTGGCAACAGTTTGGGGAAGGCCCTTCCTGTTTCAGCATGACAATGCCCCTGTGCACAAAGCGAGGTCCATACAGAAATGATTTGTTGAGAATATTTTTTACATTTTTTCTCCCTTTTTCTCCCCAATTTTGTCAGATCCATTTGGTAGTTACAGTCTTTTCCCATCGCTGCAACTCCCGTACGGACTCAGGAGAGGTGAAGGTCAGGAGCCATGCGTCCTCCGAAACACGACCCTGCCAAGCCGCACTGCTTCTTTACACACTGCTCGCTTAACCCAGAAGCCAGCCGCAACAATGTGTCGGAGGAAACACCGTACAACTGGCGACCAAAGTAGCGTGCATGCACCCGGCCTGCCACAAGGAGTCGCTAGAGCGTGATGGGACAAGGTCATCCCGGCCGTCCAAACCCCTCCCTAACCCGGACGATGCTGGGCCAATTGTGTGCCGCTCATGGGTCTCCCGGTTGCCTGTCCAGCTGCAACACAGCCTGGGATTGAACCTGGGTCTGTTGTGACGCCTGTTGTGACGCCTATAGCACTGCGATGCAGTGCCTTAGACCACTGCGCCCCTTGGGATGCCCCAGAGTGGAAGACTGGCCTGCACAGAACCCTGACCTCAACTCCATCGAACACCTTTGGGGTGAATTGGAACGCCAACTGCGAGCCAGGCCTAATCCCCCAAAATCATTACCCAACCTCACTAATGGTCTTGTGGCTGAATGGAAGCAAGTCTCCTCAGCTATGTTCTAACATCTAGTGGAAAGCCTTCCCAGAAGAGTGGAGGCTGTTATTGCAGCAAAGGGGGGACCAACTCCATGTTAATGCCCATGGTTTTGGAATGAGATGTTTGACTTTTGGCCATTTAGTCCATTTAGCCTATTGGCCATTTAGCCAACTGTTTGACATTCAATATTAACATGCGTTTGTCCTTTTATTATGTTCAAAGCTGGTCTAACTCACATAATCATGAGCCCTGCTGTTGACTCAAACATGACCTTTTCAGTGAGAGGTCTGATAAAAAATACATGACTCCTCATCACATCTCTAACGGTCACATCTGTCTGCAAACCTGGATCACGTTACGCTTCACAGCCTGCTGACAAGCCCACAGACTGGGATAACACACAGACCAGGGTGTGGGCTTGGCTCCATAGCCAATCAAATCTCAGCATGGATAAACCCCTCAAAACTATGATCCACAATGCTGCACCCATTTACTCTACTCCCAAATCATAAAACTCACTCACTCATCATCATAATCCCTTCCCCTTAAAAAGATTACAGGGTAAGTGAAGGAAGTACATAAGATATGTGTTTAAAACTATTTTAAGTCTCTTAACTTTCTGTCTCTAGCTCCGTTACTGTTCTAATTCAAGCAACACAGTACAGGAGGCCTACGTAGGGATTGTCTAAAATGACATATCATATAGTGGACTACTTTTGATCAGAGCCCACATAGAGAGACATTTCAGAAGGAGCCTAACCTCACGTCACTGGACACAGCAGGACACAGTCAGGTTGGATCAGTCTTCCCGCCTAGAGAGGGCTCAAAGTTTTCATCATCAGTACAGATTCATCTACAATAACTAAACAAACCACATGGGACTGTTGTGACTGTGATGACACCCAATAGGGCCCCTCTATCCATCCCTCCATCATAACTACAGTACCGTCAGTAATTACTGGATTACACTGTAATGAATGATGCAATGCCACCACCACCAGTGGAGTCACTGAGATGGATGAAGGATTACTCTGTTACTCCAGACAAATTTTATACCATCTCACTCCAACAAGCTAATAAACACATGGATTTTCTCCCTGCACATAATTAGTGGCAGTATTCCAGCTTAATCCAGTTTTTCACACACACACACACACACACACACACACACACACACACACACACACACACACACACACAACCGTATAAATTGCCCTAAATCTTCAAAAGCATTAAATAAAGGATGATTTATCTAAATCATAACACTCTGTTATGAAAATGACAGATTATTATTTTTCCAGGACAGTTTGTTAATTAATTAGAACCAGCTTCTGCTCCGCAGTGTGAAAAATAACACTACATTTACAAGTAAACAAAAAAAGAATGTGAAAGCTTATTTCAGCATTGCATTTCGTAATTTGCCATAGTAAGAGAGAGGAGAATGTATTAGTTTCAGGTTGTCCTCTACTCCTTCATCGATCAGTGTTGTGTGTGGAGGCAGCAGGCTTCGTAATGATAAAACTGCAGCGTTAGATGGAGAATCCAGATTGCAATGTAATAATGTGGTGTTGATATGCTGGAGGAGTTATTACACATGGAGGATTAAAGCTAGAAGCAGATGAAGTAGCGTGGCTGGACCCAGTAGACCTCATATCCTGCTTTTGATTTAGGAGGGAAGTCTCCACAGACAAAATTAATAAAACAATAAATCATCAGCCTTGAAGAGAAATCAGGATGACCTTTTGGAAAGATTGATTCGCAGATTGATTAATCCCTGCGCTAATCTTGATTTATTTAAACTACAGTAAAACGTCAAAGAAAAAAGAAAAAATTCCGATCATTACCAGTGACGTGTGTTTATTCTGTCCATTCTCTTCATTCAAATCATGGCACAAAAGATTTTCTATAGATGTTGATGGAATTCCATCCCTCAGTGTGAGTATTCTAAATGTCAGGATCCTCTCAAAGCTACTCTAATCTTTCTGGAATGTGTTTTGTTCCATTGAATCAAAGATGGATCAACATTCTCGCATACACAGTTTAAGCATAAAAATAGATCAAGATTTAGCTCTATGGATTCTAGTGGGTTCTATGGAACAATAAATGAGATGGACATAGGAGCAGACAGAGATCTTTACGGTGTGGCCTGCTGAGGCTACAGCTGGAGCTAGCATCTCATCTTGTAACCAAGGGTACAAGCAACAACTAAGAAAACAATGGCGAGAGAAAAAGTTTAGTAGGTGAGTATTACAAAGAGGCTCGGCTGTTGGGGAAGTCTGACATATGGAGTTTCCTTGTATGTTGTTTGAATACCTACACAATCACAAGGCAAGGCAAATCCGAATCCAAATCTCCTTTACACATCTACACACTCTCAGAAGTTTAACTTGAGTATTTTGACAGATGTGTTTTTGGAGTTGCAGTCATTAGTGTTAGAGTGAGTAGAGTAGGGTGAGAGCATGCATCCTTGCAGAGCTCCGGTGCTGGGGGATACAGTGGCTTCCCAAAATATTTGACTAAAACAAAAATAAAAGTGATTAAATTATTTATCTTTCATCTGTCTGTATTTTCATAATTTTCCTTCAATTCGGAAGCTGAAATCTCACTAGAAAAATGAACAGAGGGAGGGAAACAGAGCCCTTCTGTCTCAGTATGTGTAGCCCATGTATCTGATGCTGTCTGGACAGGGAAACAGAGCCCTTCTGTCTCAGTATGTGTAGCCCATGTATCTGATGCTGTCTGGACAGGGAAACAGAGCCCCTCTGTCTCAGTATGTGTAGCCCATGTATCTGATGCTGTCTGGACAGGGAAACAGAGCCCTTCTGTCTCAGTATGTGTAGCCCATGTATCTGATGCTGTCTGGACAGGGAAACAGAACCCATCTATCTCAGTATGTGTAGCCCATGTATCTGATGCTGTCTGGACAGGGAAACAGAGCCCTTCTGTCTCAGTATGTGTAGCCCATGTATCTGATGCTGTCTGGACAGGGAAACAGTGCCCCTCTGTCTCAGTATGTGTAGCCCATGTATCTGATGCTGTCTGGACAGGGAAACAGAGCCCTTCTGTCTCAGTATGTGTAGCCCATGTATCTGATGCTGTCTGGACAGGGAAACAGAGCCCTTCTGTCTCAGTATGTGTAGCCCATGTATCTGATGCTGTCTGGACAGGGAAACAGAGCCCCTCTGTCTCAGTATGTGTAGCCCATGTATCTGATGCTGTCTGGACAGGGAAACAGAGCCCTTCTGTCTCAGTATGTGTAGCCCATGTATCTGATGCTGTCTGGACAGGGAAACAGAGCCCCTCTGTCTCAGTATGTGTAGCCCATGTATCTGATGCTGTCTGGACAGGGAAACAGAGGCCCTCTGTCTCAGTATGTGTAGCCCATGTATCTGATGCTGTCTGAACAGGGAAACAGAGCCCCTCTGTCTCAGTATGTGTAGCCCATGTATCTGATGCTGTCTGGACAGGGAAACAGAGCCCCTCTGTCTCAGTATGTGTAGCCCATGTATCTGATGCTGTCTGGACAGGGAAACAGAGCCCCTCTGTCTCAGTATGTGTAGCCCATGTATCTGATGCTGTCTGGACAGGGAAACAGCGCCCCTCTGTCTCAGTATGTGTAGCCCATGTATCTGATGCTGTCTGGAACAAAAGAGTATAACATGTTGCACCATAGCATTTGATTGATTGACACCAGCAAGCTTTTGGCTTCCCTTGATAAAACAAAATATTAAAGAATTAGCCAATCAACGTTTAGCTGAGCTCAACTGCGGGTTTTCCTGGCGCAGCAAAATGCCCCCCGAGGGAGGCCAGTTTGGATTTGAATCAAATCAAATCCAAAGCAACACATTGTCAGAAAAACGTGTCTGTTTCTGGTCTGCTTGTGTTGATGTCCTGCAGTAGCTAGCTTGCTAAATCAGCCCTTTCCTAAGCCATGAGTGGAGATGGGGATTTGGATTTGTGGTTTTGATTTAATTTTCTGTACAGTTCAATGATTATAAGGAGCAATTTTGGTCTAACCATAAATGTTTATACAGTTGAATTCGGAAGTTTACATACACCTTAGCCAAATACATTTAAACTCAGTTTTCACAATTCCTGACATTTAATCCTAGTAGAGTGATTTATTTCAGCTTTTATTTCTTTCATCACATTCCCAGTGGGTCAGAAGTTCACATACACTCAAATAGTATATGGTAGCATTGCCTTTAAATTGTTTAACTCGGGTCAAACTTTTTGGGTAGCCTTCCACAAGCTTCCCACAATAAGTTGGGTGAATTTTGGCCCATTCCTCCTGACAGAGCTGGTGTAACTGAGTCAGGTGTGTAGGCCTCTTTGCTCTCACACACTTTTTCAGTTCTGCCCACAAATTGTCTATTGGATTGAGGTCAGGGCTTTGTGATGGCCACTCCAATACCTTGACTTTGAGTCCTTAAGGCATTTTGACACAACTTTGGAAGTATGCTTGGGGTCATTGTCCATTTGGAAGACCCATTTGCAATCAAGCTTTAACTTCCTGACTGATGTCTTGAGATGTTGCTTCAATATATCCACATAATTTTCTTCCCTCATGATGCCATCCATTTTGTGAAGCACACCAGTCCCTCCTGCAGCAAAGCACCCCCACAACATGATGCTGCCACCTCCGTGCTTCACGGTTGGGATGGTGTTCTTTGGCTTGCATGGCTCCCCCTTTTTCCTCCAAACATAACAATGGTCATTATGGCCAAACAGTTCTATTTTTGTTTCATCAGACCAGAGGACATTTCTCCAAAAAGTACGATCTTGTGCAGTTGCATGTGCAGTTGCAAACCATAGTCTGGCTTTTTTATGGCGGTTTTGAAGCAGTGGCTTCTTCCGGTCTTTCAGGTTATGTCAATATAGGACTCGTTTTACTGTGGATATAGATACTTTTGTACCTGTTTCCTCCAGCATCTTCACAGGGTCCTTTGCTGTTGTTCTGGGATTGATTTGCACTTTTCGCACCAAAGTACGTTCATCTCTAGGAGACAGAACGCGTCTCCTTTCTGAGCGTTATGACGGCTGCATGGTCCCATGGTGTTTATACTTACGTACTATTGTTTGTATAGATGAACGTGGTACCTTCAGTCAATTGGAAATTACTCCAGACTTGTGGAGGTCTACAATTTTTTTCTGAGGTCTTGGCGGATTTCTTTTGATTTTCCCATGATGTCAAGCAAAGAGGCACTGAGTTTGAAGGGAGGCCTTGAAATACATCCACAGGTACACCTCCAATTGACTCAAATTATGTCAATTAGCCTATCAGAAGCTTCTAAAGCCATGACATCGTTTTCTGGAATTTTCCGAGCTGTTTAAAGGCACAGTCAACTTAGTAAACTTGTAAACTTCTGACCCACTGGAATTGTGATAGAGTGAATGATGAGTGAAATAATCTGTCTGTAAACAATTGTTGGAAAAATTACTTGTGTCATGCACAAAGTAGATGTCCTAACCGACTTGCTAAAACTATAGTTTGTTAATAAGACATTTGTGGAGTGGTTGAAAAACAAGTTTTAATGACTCCAACCTAAGTGTATGTAAACTTCCGACTTCAACTGCATTGTGCCACTGGCCTGAGACGATTGAAGTTCAATATGTAGCCTGTATTCTAGTAGGCTCACGTTAACTAGCTAGCTGACTTAGCTAGCTCGTTGTTGCCCATGCGAGGAAGTTAGGTTAGCAAGCATTTTAGCTAGATAGCCTACGACAACAAAAACTTAAAGCATACATTATATCAGATCCATAGACCGTTTTGCCAACATGAAAGAGAGGAGGATGGAATTGGTGTTCAACTAGTATGCAAATAGGGTGAGTAAAAGTAATCTTTTTTACTTGCTCGCATATGTTTTTTTTCAAACTTGGGCTGTGATGTCAAACCTCAGTCTTTTTAGTATTCCAGCTGCACTTCTTTGATACAATATGTCAAGTTAGAAAGTTGAAACAGAAGTCAAAGGGATGATGAATTTTTACTCAGGTTTTTACACCTTTCATACAGGGCTTTCATGACGTTGAGTGATCACAGACACACACACACGCACGCACACGCGCACGCACGCACACACACACACACACACACACACACGCACGCACGCACGCACGCACGCACGCACGCACGCACACACACACACACACACACACACACACACACACACACACACACACACACACACACACACACACACACACACACACACACACGGGTGGGTGGGATTTAATTTAAGGTGAGAGTATCTCCTCTCACTTTCAATTGTACCTGAAGAAGAATAAGTTCCTTTGAAGATAATGTATTTCTTATGGTTCAACAGACAACAGGCAAGATGGATTTAGTGGTGGAATAACATTTCTCGTTAATTCAGTGTTATCTCAGTACTGAAGATCCAAAGCTGTGATTACTGCAGGTTTATTTTACACATTAATATTGGATAAAATGATCAGCCTGATGTTCTTGGCCCTACTATGTTTCTTAGATAAAGCATACTGTCCTGGTGGCATTAAATGATTTATGATGATGACACATGCTAAAACACAGATAGTAGGAGAAACCATAGAGTTGATGCCTTAAAATAGGTAGTAGACAAGTTCATTAAAAACCAATTTCACTGAAGATGTACAGCTTCAGTTCTCTCACACTTGGCTTGCATGGTTTCAGACTTCTAACAACCCAGCAAAGACTCATTGAAGTAAAAAAAAAATTAAAAAAGCTGTGTATTTGCAATTATTTGAAATTAGTGCTGTCTGCATTAAGTATGTTGCCGCTGTCAGTGACTTCTCAAACAGCCCCAGTGTGCAAGTCTATTCCCTCAGTGAGATCAATTGACTTCAATGGACATTCTTTCATCACTGGCTGGACCTTTGATCAATAAGAACAGAAAGGGTTTTAGAGAGATTATTTGCATGGCAAGGAATGTGTAGTCATTGAGTTGGTCCCCTTGCTTTTATGATGTTCTCCAAGAAGTCAATTTCTCCTTCATCTCAACATGAAAAGCATATTCATATTGTACACAAGAGGACTTTGAGATTGTGCTACAGTTGAAGTCAGAAGTTTACATGTGCCTTAGCCAAATACATTTAAACTCAGTTTTTCAAAATTCCTGACATTTAATCCTCGTAAAAATTCCATGTCTTGGGTCAGTTAGGATCACCACTTTATTTTAAGAATGTGAAATGTCAGAATAATAGTAGAGAGAATGATTTATGTTAGCAATTATTTCTTTCATCACATTCCCAGTGGGTCAGAGGTTTACATACACTCAATTAGTATTTGGTAGCATTGCCTTTAAATTGTTTAACTTGGGTCAAACATTTTGGGTAGCCTTCCACAAGCTTCCCACAATAAGTTGGGTGAATTTTGGCCAGTTCCTTCTGACAGAGCTGGTGTAACTGACTCAGGTGTGTAGGCCTCCTTGCTCGCACACACTTTTTCAGTTCTGCCTACAAATTGAAGTCAGGGCTTTGTGATGGCCACTCCAATACCTTGACTTTGTTGTCCTTAAGCCATTTTGCCACAACTTTAGAAGTTTGCTTCGGGTCATTGTCCATTTGGAAGACCCATTTAATACCAATCTTTAACTTCCTGACTGATGTCTTGAGATGATGCTTCAATATATCCAAATAATTTTCTTCCCTCATGATGCCATCTATTTTGTGAAGCGCACCAGTCCCTCCTGCAGCAAAGCACCCCCACAACATGATGCTGCCAGCCCCGTGCTTCACAGTTGGGATGGTGTTCTTTGGCTTGCATGGCTCCCCCTTTTTCCTCCAAACATAACAATGGTCATTATGGCCAAACAGTTCTATTTTTGTTTCATCAGACCAGAGGACATTTCTCCAAAAAGTACGATCTTTGTCCCCATGTGCAGTTTCAAACTATAGTCTGGCTTTTTTATGGCGGTTCGGAGCAGGGGCTTCTTCCTTACTGAGTGCCCTTTCAGGTTATGTTGATATAGGACTCATTTTACTATGGATATAGATCATTTTGTACCTGTTTCCTCCAGCATCTTCACAAGGTCCTGTGCTGTTGTTCTGGGATTGATTTGCGCTTTTCACACCGAAGTACATTCATCTCTAGGAGACAGAACGCATCTCCTTTCTGAGAGTTATGATGGCTGCATGGTCCCATGGTGTTTATACTTGCGTACTATTGTTTGTACAGATGAACGTGGTAACTTCAGGCATTTGGAACTTGCTCCCCAGGATGAACCAGACTTGTGGAGGTCTACACATTTTTTTCTGAGGTCTTGGCTGATTTATTTTGATTTTCCCATGATGTCAAGCAAAGAGGCACTGATTTTGATGATAGGCCTTGAAATACATCCACAGGTACACCTCCAATTGACCCAAATTATGTCAATTAGCCTATCAGAAGCTTCTAAAGCCTAGCTGTTTAAAGGCCCTTAGTGTATGTAAACTTCTGACCCACTGGAATTGTGATAAAGTGAAATAATCTGTCTGTAAACAATTTTTGGAAAAAGTACTTGTGTCATGCACATAGTAGATGTCCTAACCAACTTGCCAAAACTATAGTTTGTTAACAAGACATTTGTGGAGTGGTTGAAAAACGGGTTTTAATGACTCCAACCTAAGTGTATGTAAACTTTCAACTTCAACTGTGTATATACTTTTGTCTAAACATAGCTGACCAGTGGTTCCCAAATGGCGGATGGTGGGTCGAGAATTTAGACCGAAGCTGTGAGATGAATGAACAGTGGACAAAGTGTGGACTGGGCTGTTATCTTTGTTACTACTGGAATATAGCAGGGGGAATTCTAATTGACATATATCTCATCAACTCTGCAAGAGGACAGACATCAATTAGACATCGGCACGGTTATCGATTAAAACACAATCTGGAGTACAATCCTGCTGGATTGTTATTCTTATAAGACCCTATGAACACATAGGCTTCATAGAATTAGAATGCTATGAATTCAAACATGAAATGATTAAGTAAATGGATGATATTTGCACCTGGGTCATATTAATTATTATTTTTTTCTCATCAATCTACACACAATACCCCGTAATGACAAAGATTTATTAAAAACAAAAACAGAAATACCTTATTTACATAAGTATTCAAACCCTTTGCTATGAGACTTGAAATTGAGCTCAGGTGCATACTGTTCCCATTGATCATCCTTGAGATGTTTCTACAATGTGATTGGAGTCCACCTGTGGTAAATTCAATACATTGGATATGATTTGGAAAGGCACACACCTGTCTATATACAGTGCCTTGCGAAAGTATTCGGCCCCCTTGAACTTTGCAACCTTTTGCCACATTTCAGGCTTCAATCATAAAGATATAAAACTGTATTTTTTTGTGAAGAATCAACAACAAGTGGGACACAATCATGAAGTGGAACGACATTTATTGGATATTTCAAACTCTCTCCAGAAGTTCAGTGAGGATCTCTGAATGATCCAATGTTGACCTAAATGACTAATGATGATAAATACAATCCACCTGTGTGTAATCAAGTCTCCGTATAAATGCACCTGCACTGTGATAGTCTCAGAGGTCCGTTAAAAGCGCAGAGAGCATCATGAAGAACAAGGAACACACCAGACAGGTCCGAGATACTGTTGTGAAGAAGTTTAAAGCCGGATTTGGATACAAAAAGATTTCCCAAGCTTTAAACAACCCAAGGAGCACTGTGCAAGCGATAATATTGAAGTGGAAGGAATATCAGACCACTGCAAATCTACCAAGACCTGGCCGTCCCTCTAAACTTTCAGCTCATACAAGGAGAAGACTGATCAGAGATGCAGCCAAGAGGCCCATGATCACTCTGGATGAACTGCAGAGATCTACAGCTGAGGTGGGAGACTCTGTCCATAGGACAACAATCAGTCGTATATTGCACAAATCTGGCCTTTATGGAAGAGTGGCAAGAAGAAAGCTATTTCTTAAAGATATCCATTTAAAGTTTGCCACAAGCCACCTGGGAGACACACCAAACATGTGGAAGAAGGTGCTCTGGTCAGATGAAACCAAAATTGAACTTTTTGGCAACAATGCAAAACGTTATGTTTGGCGTAAAAGCAACACCCTGAACACACCATCCCCACTGTCAACAATGGTGGTGGCAGCATCATGGTTTGGGCCTGCTTTTCTTCAGCAGGGACAGGGAAGATGGTTAAAATTGATGGGAAGATGGATGGTGCCAAATACAGGACCATTCTGGAAGAAAACCTGATGGAGTCTGCAAAAGACCTGAGACTGGGACGGAGATTTGTCTTCCAACAAGACAATGATCCAAAACATAAAGCAAAATCTACAATGGAATGGTTCAAAAATAAACATATCCAGGTGTTAGAATGGCCAAGTCAAAGTCCAGACCTGAATCCAATCGAGAATCTGTGGAAAGAACTGAAAACTGCTGTTCACAAATGCTCTCCATCCAACCTCACTGAGCTCGAGCTGTTTTGCAAGGAGGAATGGGAAAAAATGTCAGTCTCTCGATGTGCAAAACTGATATAGACATACCCCAAGCGACTTATAGCTGTAATCGCAGCAAAAGGTGGCGCTACAAAGTATTAACTTAAGGGGGCTGAATAATTTTGCACGCCCAATTTTTCAGTTTTTGATTTGTTAAAAAAGTTTGAAATATCCAATAAATGTCGTTCCACTTCATGATTGTGTCCCACTTGTTGTTGATTCTTCACAAAAAAATACCGTTTTATATCTTTATGTTTGAAGCCTGAAATGTGGCAAAAGGTCGCAAAGTTCAAGGGGGCCGAATACTTTCGCAAGGCACTGTAAGGTCCCACCATTGACAGTGCATGTCAAAGCAAAAACCAAGCCATGAGGTCAAAGGATCGTAGAGCTCCGAGACCAGATTGTGTCGTGGCACAGGTCTGGGGAAGGGTACCAACACATTTCTGCAAGATTGAAGGTCCCCAAGAACACAGTGGCCTCCGTCATTCTTAAATGGAAGAAGTTTGGAACCACCAACTCTTCCTAGAGCTGACTGCAGAGTGAAACAAAAGCAGCCAACAATTGCTCAGCATATGTGGAAACTCCTTCAAGACTGTTGGAAAAGTATTCCAGGTGAAGCTGGTTGAGAGAATTCCAAGAGTGTGCAAAGCTGTCATCAAGGCATAGGGTGACTACTTTGAAGAATATAAAATAGATTTAGATTTCTTTAACACTTTTTTGGTTACTACATGATTCCAAATGTGTTATTTCATAGTTTTGATGTCTTCACTATTATTCTACAATGTAGAAAACAGCAAAAATAAAGAAAAACCCTTGAATGAGTACCACTTTTGACTGGTACTATATGTCACAAGAAGTGGCGTGTATTCATGGATGCCAAGGGAAACCAGGCTTTCCCCAAAAAATGAATTAGTAAAAAAATAAAAGACATAAAATAATTGATCTTTCGTCTCTCTGTGTTTCATAAATTTCCTTCAATTTGCAAAATCCTGAATGTACCTCACTAGAGAAAGCATCTGAGCAAGCGAAACAGTGCCCCTCTGTCTCTGTATGTGGCCTCCCTTGATAAAAAAAAGTATTAAAAAATAGCCCATTAGTGTTGAGCTAAACTGAATGAGCTCAACTGTGAATGGTCCTGGCGCACCAAAAGAAAATGTGAAGTGAAGCCAGTTTGGATTTGGCTTCACAACAATCACATCACATCAAAACGTAATTGTTGCATCTTGTTGTGTCGTTGTTCTCCGGTGGCTAGCTAAAATTGGCCCTTTCCTAAATTATCCATGGATGGAGATAGCGATTTGGACTTGCGATTTTACTTAATTCTCAGTACTGGCCAATGATTTTAACGGTGATTCTGATCAAACCATTAATTCATACATTGTGCCCTGAGCTGAGAGGATGGAAGTTAAATTTGTAACTAGATGTAGTAGGCTAATGTTAATTAGCTGGCTCATCGTTGCCCATGAAAGGAAGTTTGGCTAGCGAGCAAGCATTTTTGCCAGGTAGCCTAGGACAATAAAAACAAAAATCGTGTGCTGTATGACGGAGTCAGAGACCATTTCGTCAACATGAAAGGGAGAATGACATTGGCGTTTCTCTACAAGTAGGGTTTTTTCTATTTGCATGAACGCATGCACGCGCACACACACACACACACACATAGAAATCAGAACCATGGGCAGCCAAATCATATGTAGCTTAAGTTGATTGGACACATTTTTGGGGGGTATCTTTCAGTTGTCACTGTATTAGACTAGCATAGGCGATTTGCTTATGTTGAATTGTTGAGGGTGAAATGGTGCTGGAATAGTGGGGGCAGCTCCTGTTTTCTTTGCGACTTACGCTAACTCTCTGTGGTTCTAAATCAATAATTGTTTAGCAGTCCGAAAATGTCAGAAACATTACCTTGCTTGACCATGCTGTAAGTCATGTAACTGTTTGTTACCTGCAATATGTTTTGTGGACTTCACCGGACAGATGTTGCTCTCCGGGTTTTGTGATGAAACAAAGGTGTGGTTGAATTTATTCTGCCACTGTGTCTTCGTATTGTCTTGGCCTTAGGCCTATGTATGATGGTGGCAAGGCATATGAACTAACAGACTATATAGCAAACAATGCAATTATTACAACACAGGTTGTAATATGGCATTTGTGAGGGGCTTGGCTTCCCCAGTGATTTTTACCCACACCCAGCTACTGGTCACAAAAGTGTTTTTGTGCAGTTGTTGCTTGCCTGTTGCATGATTATAATTGATTTAATTGGTTTATCTTACACCTTTCATGGTCATAGTTTAATGTAAGTTGAATAGTTTAATGTAAGGGTAAAAGTGGAAAGAAGGTTTGGGCGCAGACAACTATTCCTCTTTTGTTTTATGTAATTATTCAGGCATGTTATCGCTGTGCAATTCTATACAAATGCCTACTCCATGGTGACATCACATTGACATGACAACTAACCTACATATAAGTCGCCTCACAACAAAAGAAAAGGCCCGGCTGTGTTGTCTTGTGTTTTGCATTTGATCAAAGTACTGAAATAACTCTCACAGAGAGAACGCAGACCCAGTTTGGATTCATTTGATTACAGTTACACTCCTGGATGCACACATGGGAACATCTGCGTTCACATATATTGCGTTACTTCTCCTTTAATATGCTCGGTGTGCCACTGTCCCTCGGGACCATATATATGTTCTCATTCCGGAGGGTATTGGCATTAATGGCGTTATTACACACCACATTGCTTTCCTCAGCTGAAGGGAATCAAATCAAATGGCAAATCAAATCAAATGTTATTTGTCACATGCTTTGGTAACAATAGGTGTAGACTAACAGTGAAATCCTTGCTTATGGGTCATTTTTCAACAATGCAGATAATGAAAGATAATGAAAAATCTATATATGAACACAGTGAATAAAGTACCAGTATCGAGTTGATGTGCAGAGGTATGAGGTAATTGAGGTAGCTTTGTACATATAGGTAGGGGTAAAGTGACTAGGCAAGAGGATCGAAAATGGATAGTAGCAGCAGTGTGTGTGTGTGTGTGTGTGTGTGTGTGTGTGTGTGTGGTGTCAGTATGCATGTGCGCACATGTAATGTGTATGTGGGCGTATGTAGTGTGTGTGTGTTGGGGTTTCAGTGTAAGTATGTGTGAGTGTGTGGGTAGAGTCCAGTTTGTGTGCATAGAGTCAGTGTAGGGGAAGTATTGCAAACAAAGTGTATGTGTTAGGGTGTCAGTACGAGAAATTGTTTTTTCTTGTTCAGCAGTCGTATGGCTTGGGGGAAGAAGCTGTTCAGGGTCCTGTTGGTTCCAGACTTGGTGCACTGGCACCGCTTGCCGTACGGTAGCAGAGCGAACAGTATATGGCTTGGGTGTCTGGAGTCTATGACAATTTTATGGTCTTTCTCCTGACACCACTTGGAGGTCCTGGATGGCAGGGACCTCGGCCCCAGTAACAAACTGGGCCATACTTATGACCCTCTGGAGAGCCTTGCGGTCGTGTGCCATGCAGTTGCTGTACCAAGCAGTGATGCAGCCAGTCAAGATGCTATCGATGGTGTAGGATCTGAGTGCTCATGACAAATCTTTTCAGCCTCCTGAGGGGGAAGAGGTGCTGTCATGTCCTCTTCACAACTCTGTGGGTGTGGACCGTGTTAACCGTTTCCTGCAGTGGGCTAAATCAGGGTCACACAGAGTGTTTCTTGGTAGTCTTAAACACATTTACTCTTTTTTTTAAGTATACACCTCACACATATGGGTATGGTCCTAATAAAAGAAGACACATGTACCATGTCAGATGTAGAGTTTTCACCCCAACCCAATATTACACTTTATACACATCATAGAAGACTTAAATATAACAAAAGTGTTTGACATAGAAACATTGGATGGGATTTTTATGAATAATGACTAAATTATGTATACATTTAAATCAGAACTATAACTAAACATAATGCTACTATGTTACTGTATGGATATATGGATCTTATTATAATCATAATACTGAATGTAATGTGTGTAGTTTTCATCAAGAATTAGAACAAGGACTATCGTCAGACCGTCTGGAATGTTGTGTTCCTTACAGGACATTCTGTCTCTACCCAGGGAGGGGAGAGACCTTGGGCTAGTAGTAGATGGTTTAACAGGTGGCAGACAATGTGGGAAGGCTTGTGAACTATATTGCCATTGTATCTGAGAGGAGGAGAGACATTTATGACGAAATGTGAGGTATATAAACTAATGTACATGGTATTATGAGCAGCGCTCTCGAGAATAAATGCTATTGGCTAATTTTGGTAGACTGGTCTCTGTCCATTTTATGCAAATAAGGATCTTACAAATTCTTAGAAGTGATTTAAATTGAATTGGTTAATGAACACATATAGGAATTGTGAAATTCCTTTAATAGAAACACAATTATGTTAATGAATTATGAAATTATGAAAAATATGAATAACATTCCACTCATGAGGCCACTAGAGGGATATTTGGTCATTTGACTACAGAAAAGGTCTGCTTCCTTAATGATGTGGACACAGAAGTACTTGATGCTATGTTGATGGTCAGCGTGGCAGATGTGTTGTTGCCTACCCTCACCCCCTGCGGGCGGCCCATCAGGAAGTCCAGGATCCAGTTGCAGAGGGAGGTGTTCAGTTCCAAGGTCCTGAGCTTGGTGATGTGCTTGGAGGGGACTATGGTGTTGAATGCTGAGCTGTAGTTAATGAACAGCATTTCTACATAGGTAATCCTTTTGTCCAAGTGGGTGAGGATAGTGTGGAGTGCAATAGATATTGTGTCGTCTGTGCATCTGTTGTGATGGTATGCAAATTGGAGTGGGCCCAGGGTGTCTGGGATGATGGTGTTGATGTGAGCCATGACCAGCCTTTCAAAGCATTTCATAACTAAAGATATGAGTGCTACTGGGCACTAGCCATTTAGGCAGGTTACATTGGTATTCTTGGGCACGGGGACTATGATGGTCTGCTTGAAACAAGTTGGTATTACAGACCGGGTCAGGGATATGTTGAATATGTTAGTGAAGACACTTGCCAGCTGGACAGAGCATGCTCTGAGTGTACATCCTGGTATTCCGTCTGGCCCCGCAGCCTTGCAAATGTTAACCTATTTAAAGGTCTTGCTCACATGAGGCTATGAGAGCAACATCATACAGTTGTCCGGAACATCTGGTGCTCTCATGCATGGTTCAGTGTTGCTTGCCCTGAAGTGAACATAGCTGGTTTGGTAGGCTTGCGTCGCTGGGCAGCTTGTGGCTGGGTTTCGCTTTATAATCCATGATAGTTTGCCAGCCATGTCACAGCCTTAGAGCATCAAAGCTGGCATAGTAGGATTCAATCTTAGTCCTGTATTGATGCTTTGCCTGTTTGATAGCTCGTCGGAGGTCGTAGCGGGATTTCTTATAAGCGTCCGGATTAGCGTCCCTCTCCTTGACAGCGGAAGCTCTAACTTTTAGCTCAGTGCGGATGTTGCCTGTAATCCATGGCTTCTGGTTGGGGTATGTACGTACGGTCACTGTAGGGACAACGTTGTCGATTCACTTATTAAAGGATCCGGTGGCTGATGTGATAAACTCCTCAATGTTATCAGACAAATCCCGGAACATGTTCTAGTTTGTGCTAGCGAAACAGTCCTGTAGCTTAGCATCTGCTTCATCAGACCACTTCCGTATTGAACACATCACTGGTACTTCCTGTTTGAGTTTTTACTTGTAAGCCGAAAGCAGGAGTTTAGAGTTATGGTCTGATTTGCGAAAGGGAGGGTGAGGAAGAGCCTTGTCATTTCTGTGTGTTGAGTAAAAGTGATCTAGAGTTTTGTCCCCTCTAGTTGCAAAATTGACATGCTGGTAAAAATAAAGGAAAACAGATTTCAGTTTCCTTGCATTAAAATCACCGGAAATATTATGTACCAAAAAAGTTAAGATCAGCGTATAATAATAGCCCGTAAGATGGCTACTATCCACTGCAGAGCCATCTTCTCATGAATATCAGACGATGATGATGATGAGTGTGTGTGTGTGTGTGTGTGTGTGTCTGTGTGTGTGTGTGTGTGTGTGTGTGTGTGTGTGTGTGTGTGTGTGTTTCAGTCACCAGATCTCAACCCAATTAAACACTTATGTTAGATTTTGGAGTGACACCTGAGACAGCATTTTCCATTACCATCAACAAAACACCAAATGATGGAATTTCTTGTGGAAGAATGGTGTCGCATCCCTCCAATAGAGTTTCAGACACTGGTAGAATCTATGCCATCACCTTTCTTTAATTTTGGCAGTTACCTGTAGCTTCTTTGTTCGTAACAGTATCTAAAGACATGATAACATATTAATATCTATTCAAGAACATGCATTGTTTATTCCTCTGTCTTTGGGGATGGAAATAAAGTATCTAAGAAAAAGTCCCTTGTTATCCCACTACAATACATAGAGATCAAGCTGAAAGATGTACAGGCTGACATTCAGACAGCCATTTGTAAAGCCCATAATAATCAATGAGGCATTTAATTCGCTCTACATTCACATATCATCTTTATAGTCCCATAGATCACAACCTTGCTCTGTACTGTAGGTCTTTGTGTGAGTATTGAGTGTACAAAACATTAAGAACACCTTCCTAATATTGAGTTGCACCCCCCCCCCCCCCCCCCCTTTTCCCTCAGAACAGCCTCAATTCGTCGGACATGGACTCTACAAGGTGTCGAAAGCGTTCCACAGGGAGGCTGGCCCATGTTGACTCCATAGCTTTCCACAGTTGTGTCAAGTTGGCTGGATGTCCATTGGGTGGTGGACCATTCTTGATCCACATGAGAAACTGTTGAGCGTGAAAACCCAGCAGTGTTGCAGTTCTTGACACAAACCTACTACCATACCCTGTTCAAAGGGGACTTAAAACTTTTTTCTTGCCCATTCACCTTCTGAATGGCACACACACACAATCCATGTCTCAATTGTCTCAAGGCTTAAAATCCTTCTTTAACCTGTATCCTCCCCTTCATCTACACTGGCTAAAGTTGATTTAACAAGTGACATCAGTAAGGGATCATATCTTTCACCTGGTCAGTCTATGTCAGGGAAAGAGCAGGTGTTCTTAATGATTTGTACACTCAGTGTAGTTTATTAATGGCATCTGTATTGTTTTGTTATGACTGAGAGAATTCTGAATCCACAATTAGTCAGTATAAACACCTGTAGGCCTAACCCTATCTACAGCCACACAACCTAACCCTAACCCAAGCCTCAGACATAACACAAACCCTAACCCTAACTAACCATAACCCTAACCCTAACTAACCATAACCCTAACCCTAACTAACCATAAACCTAACCCTAGCGTAGGAAATTCCACTCCATGTAGGACATTTCGCCCACCTCACATGACTCACACCTCACATACAGAAGCCAATAGGAACTGTCCATGGTGCTGAAAGAGGATAAAATATGCAAAATAACATTTTGGTCTGTTTTCTGTGGAAATTAAGCTGCCCTGTAAGCAGGGTTGTCAAACTCACAGTTCTCTAAAGAATTAGAAGCTTTTATAATTAGGTGCACAGTTGACGTGAGTCGGCAGAATTGACTAGACTTGTCAGAACTTGAGTTAGGAAAGGTAGGAAATCTTTAAACATGAATTCTCCTTCCACTTCTGAGGAGCAGAGGAGAGCAGAGCTGGAGAGGAGAGAGAATGTACACACGTCCAATAAATCCATGACCTTATTTTACATCTGCTTTCCAATGAGATGCATGAATATTCGAAACGTTGGACAGATAGAAAAACAACATTATGCATTCTGCAGTAATGCATACTTCACTTAATGGTGGAGTGGGAGAGTGAATACATCTAGCAAGCTAAAAAAAAAGTTGTTTTGTATCAATAAATAACCATTATTGAATGATATTCAACCTGTAATTAGTGTTGGCCTACATCAATATTGCTTTCTGTAGATCTATATAAGGCTGAGTTTGAAGTTGAAATGACTAGAAACCTCATAGTAATAAAAAAACAACTACAACTAGGGCTTGGAGTTCTTTCTGGTTTGTCTACTCGTCTGGGAAAACTCATAGCATTAAATACACTAAAGTATGAGGACACCCCATTAACATTTGTGGATTCAGTTATTTCAGCCACACCCGTTGCTGACCAGTGTATAAAATCGAGCACACAGGTCCATACAGAAATGGTGTGTCGAGATTGGTGTGGAAGAACTTGACTGGCCTGCACAGAGTCCTGACCTCAACCCCATCGGACACCTTTGGAATGAATTGGAACGCAGATTGTGAGCCAGGCCTAATCGCCCAACATCAGTGTTATAGCACCAAAGGGGGGACCAACTCCATATTAATGCCCATGATTTTGGAATAAGATGTTCAAAGAGCACATACTTTTGGCCATCTAGTGTATAACCTTATATTCTAGTTTTCCACTCAGTGCCTCCATGACACAAAAAGGGCAGAAGCTATTTCCATATTTATTGAAGTGTGGCTGTGATGAACAAATCAAAGCCCCAGCTAATGGCCTTTGCACATTCCTTAATAAATCTCCTCTTTAATGTGCATCATTAAGTACTCGCCTATGTCTGGCTCTTCAAAAGACCAAGAGTGCTTTGTTTTCATTTGCTAAAACATTCCTCTCTCTTTTTCTCTGCCTGTTGTTGTTGTGTTGCTGTTCTCTTCTGTCTTGTTGCTTGCTTCTTGCTTATTCTACCATCGCCACGATGACTGGGTCACAATCACTGCTAGCTGCTATGATTAAATACCATGTGTAATCAGCCAATTAAGATATACTGGTGTCCAATTACTGATGTAAAATCACATGTTGCATCAAACTCTGTCAGACAGAGGAGGAGGTCTAGGGTACCGCTCCCTTTGATTTCAAGACCGCCCCTGACATCAGCTCAAACATGTTACTAGCATCCCATTAGTCAGAAACACTTTATTTACTTATCACTCAGACTGACTCAGCTCATCCAAATAAATGTGAGGAATTATGTAATTTCTTTAATGGAATGTTTCATGTAATACAGCATTAACAAACTATGTAACCCTAGAGACAGCACTAAATAAATTAAAATGGTCATTTGCCAAGCTGTATGCATATTAATTGTCACATCTGATCTTTTCTGAGTGTGCTCTCCATGGTTAATATGCCAGGATATCTGCACAGCCACTGGGACAGGAATGCTTCGAATATGAATTTGCATTTGCTTTCTGAGAGAATTGTAAAGTTTCAGGAGCTGGGAGATGGAGTGTGAATGTGAGGAGAGCCTTGCTGGCTGCGCGAGATGGGAGCATTGTAGCACGTGTGAAATGGGAAGCTAGGTAGCTGGGCTGGGTATTGTTCAGGTAGGAGAATGGATCTCTGAATGGTGTTCAGCAGGAGGTTGGAGGCCTAGGGTTCACACAGGCACAGCTTCCTCTCTCTCCTCTCCTTGGGTGAGACTACACACAGACACACAGACACACACAGACACACACACATAGAACAGCACCCCATCTCACACCACCTTCTCGCAAATAGCACATTTCAAGACACGAGAAACTAAACTAGAAAATTCATGGAGAATGGATGCTCAGCAAGAAGAATTTAGTAATTTGAATATCTATAGACTTCATTCTAACAAGGCTCTAAACATGGCTGGCTGCTGGCAGGGGAGAAAATGCACAGCCGAGGTACCTTCCAAAATGTTATACAACACAGCAAGCAACAGTTGCAAGTTGATTTATCAATCATTTAAAATATGTCAGAAACATTGAAATGCGTCAAGCAAACTCGTGGAAAGCATTTATTCAGGAATATATTGGATCCAATTGTTCAGGTCTCCACGGTAGTACTTTGAAGTAGGGAGTGGAGGAGAACTGAGGGATTTGAAGAAAGGTTATGAGACAAAATGAGAGGACAGAGGAGGAGAGGACATACAAGGATAAGTAATAAAACACAAGTGAAGTTAGAGAAGAGAAGAGGAGAGAAGAGAAGAGAAGTGTTATGATTTTTATGAATAATGACTAAATGATGTAGACATTTAACATAGAACTATAACTAACTGAATTCTATCCTGTTTTTCTATATTGATAAAAAATGTTAGTCCATCAGAAAGAGGTTATGTAGCATATACCTAGGAAGAAAGGACGGTATGTGTGTGCCTAAAGAAAACAAAGTGGATCATTAAACTGTGTTTGAACAGACCCGGCTATAACTCTGGGGAGATAGGACAGGGAGAGCCCCTCCAGGTTTCCCGTATCTGGAGGGGACTGGAACTGTCAGCTGAGTGGTAATAAACTTTGGTGAGACTCCAGGAGAAAAAGAGAGAATACAAAGTTTAGTGTGTATGTATGTGCGTAGGTTAAGAGAATATATTATAAATGGAGTGTTTTTTGTATATGCACAGCAGCGCTCTCGTAAATACACTTTGCTGACTAGAGTAGACTGGCCTCTGTATGTTTCATTTCAATAAGAATCTTACAAATTCTTAGTAACAGACAGAGTATTTTAAGTGAAGTTCAGTTCATGAACATTGAGAACAAATTTCTCATAACAAGAAGAGAAGAGAAGAGAAGAGAAGAGAAGAAGGTCCTTCGGGTATACTTGACATGGCTGCATGCCTCATTGCCTCCTCCACACCGCCTTTGCCTCCCAGCTTCTCCTCACCGTCTCCTCTCCCCGCTTCCCCTTTCACCTACTCCCCACTCACAAACTCTCTTTCATCTTGTCCTCTTTTCAATTCCCCCCATGTATTCCCAGCCTCGTTGCCTCGTCGCCTCCCTGCTCCTTCCTTCCCTTCCTCCTCAGTTCCTCCCTCTAACCGTGTCCTCTCGCTGCCTCCCTCCTTTCTTTGGGTGGCTGTGCGACTGAGGCAACGCTATGTGGCTGTGTGGCTAAGGCGGCGGTGCAATGCCAGGTCGGCTGTTCTGCTCCATTTGGCACGTCTGTTGGGGCTGGCATGTCTCAATGACACCCAGCAGCGCTAACGTTCTTCTGCTCCCCTGCACCACAGTCACCCCAGCACCACAATCTACACAGCACCATCACAATTAATACAGAGACACAGACCAATCCAAAAGAGTCCCCTGCTCCTTCCTCCGTACACACAGAACCTCCGGCTACCTCTGTGTCTGTAATAAACCATTTAACTTAGCTTTGAACTGATTGTATGCAACTGGGTGCTCAGAATCCAGGGGTATACAAATTCAATTTTTTTACAACAAGATGGTTGCACAACAGGGATGTTGGTGTTATGGGACAACAGAGATAAAATGGCTAGAGGGGCAGTCCATGAAACGATCTGCCCTGGGACATCATGGGGTGACATTGGAGAAGGCCGGCAGGGAAGGCACAGCGTAGTGGAGGAGAGAGGAGAGGAGGAGGATGAAGTGGGAGTGCTGGATAACTGGCAGAGAGACAGAGTGTGTTTAGTGATTGACAGAAACAGACAAGACTATCTGTGTAGGGGAGGTTTTCCTCTGAGCTCTGATCTATAGTGCAGAGTGATTTATTGACAGATAGACGGGCAGTATCATCAACCAGACATACAGGAGATGTATGACAATCACTGAGAGATACAGAGAGATGGGGAAGGGGAGGGGGCCAGGGAGGGAGGGAGGGAGGGAGGGAGGAAGGAAGGGAGGGAGAGAGAGAGAGGGGCAGACAGAGATTGAGAGACAAACAGAAAGTAATCAAGAGGAAAAGGAGAGTGAGAAAGGTAGAGAGAGAGGAAGAGATAGGTGTAGTAGATCTTAATACTCAAAACATTTTCAAAAATGACTCCCATATCTGACTGGTCCTCAGATGAATGAGGACAATCTCTTACAGGATGTAGAATGAGTTGATTACAGGAAAGAGGTACAGTACAGTTGGAGAAATGGCCAGTGGTGTTTTTCAACTGCACCAGGGTAAGTGAGGACCTCTGTCCTTAGAAACCAGTTATTCCCACAGTCTGCAAGTCAGCTCTACACAGCTCTGATAAATTACCATGCAATATTAGGAAAGATAGAGTATATCAGCTGAGAGGTGAGGGGGAGAGAGAGAGAGAGCGGAAGGAAGGGGGGAGTAGAAAGGAGGAGAAACTTGTGAATGGCATCTGTTCTGATCACTGCCCACCTCGTTATTTCAGTTATTGTTACTACCTAAACTGTAATGACTGGTAATATGAGAGTTGTGCTATTCTCCCCCAAAATTACACTGCTGCTTATCATGTAAGCCAACATGCAGGGAGAGAAGCCAGGGAACTACAGTATCTCCAAGTTGTCAACCAGCCATTAGCAGTCTTTTCTACAGCTGCTGTCCTGGACACTGGTCTTTGGCTAGCCAAGCTAGTTCTTTTGTGATTTACTGTGGCTCAATCTCAAATAATATCCTATTCCCTCCCTATAAAGTGCACTTTTGGCAAAAGGGCCATTATTGTTTTGGTTAGAAGTAGCACACTATGTAAGGAATAGGGATTGATATTGGCCCTATGTTATTGTCATCTTATACCATGGCATTGTTAAATACTTGTTTCTGATTGGTTTGAAGGGCAATCTATTTCCCAAAAAACGCAGGGTATATTTTCACGGTACAATTCAATGGCTATAATTCATTCTTATATCTTCTATGTTTAAACTGATTTTGACAGCAAAAGTCGATTTGAAAACATGAATGGCATTGTTGAATTCGATGTTCATAATGTCAAGCTAGGACTGTTGGTTTGGTTAGCTAAACTAGTAAATCTGTTTGTTTGGTTACCACAGCAACTACTGTAGCTATCTAATAAACCTGCTAGCTACTTCAGTGGATGTTGAACACAGATTTCTAGCAGCAAGTGTGCTAAATTATAGCCATGGAACACACCTTTCACGTCGTTCATTATTTTCAGTAATGCATATGCCTTATTGATTAATCCTTACATAACCATTACCCACAGCCTAGGCTTTACAGGCAACACGTAGTGCTGGACATTCTGGTTGCTGTGGCAACTGCAAATCAAAAGTTGCAGTGATTCAGTTTGGTGAGGAATATCAAATGAATGTTTTGAAAAGCACACGTGAAATACAATTGTGTATTGGAGCAAATATTGGTTCTCTCAGGCTCTAAAAAGTCATTAATACTTTGATTTGATTTATCTCTGTGTTGCTCGCAATGTATAAAAACATAAACTTTGTTTATTTCTGGTATGCATGCTGGAGTGAGAGTTAGCACTTTGTATGCAGCCCCCTACATCCCACGCAGTCGACAACACGCAGCAACAAATGTATTCTACAATAGATGATCCGATTCAACCCCTTTAAACCACCTCGTGCCCCCGAAAACATACCTCATGTTCGTTTCCTGTCAAATTGTCACGATTTCACGTGACATTTACACATGTGTTTTTGGAACAATTCACATGTGATGATGTGGATTTTCACATGTGAAATCATGTGAAACCATGTGAAATCATGTGAAACCATGCGTTTTTGGAACACTTCAAGTGATATTTCACATGAACTTTAACAAACAAAAATGAGTAGTTATGATACACACATAGTGGATTTAACTTACATATTTGACCACATTGTGTACCCTATATTTATTTGAACAGTAGTTGTTAGTCAACATGTGATTTGAACTCTTGGTTTACTTGATTTTGATCATCCTGCTATGCCACCATGTCTGTGTCAATAACTGATTTCACCTGTGTTCCTACACTTTGGACTTCAAAGTACAGCTTAACTGTGTTGAAAACATACGAAAGAAAAACAATTATATTTTATCATAGTGATTCAAGTGTAACATTAAAGCAAAATAATATACCTTGCAATATTAGACAACTATACAGAAAACCATCAAATTGCTGAAATAATAATCAATGGTGAGAAAATAGTCAGAATATCTGATAACTAAAATAGCAGTGCAGATGACACGCTTTAGCTAAGAGCAGAGATGTATTATTGGTATTGAATGTGTATGAGAATACTACAGACTTTGTGGCGCAGCAGAAAGGTCAGTGTACCTCAAATCCAGAGGTTCTGAGTTCAACTCTCAGGTGTGGTCATACTTTAGCTGAACAGCAAAAACACAAGAAATTGTACATGTGAAAAACGTGGAGTTTCAAAAACATGTTTTCACATATGAAATGTCACATGAAGTGGTCTAAAATCATGTTTCCACGTGTGAAATGATTTTCGGGGCGACAGGTAGCCTAGTGGTTAGAGCATTGGGCCATATTTTCAGATGAAGTGTTCCAAAAACACTTTTCACATGTGAAATTGGGTGGTTCAACATGTAATAACATAAAACTACACTGTTCACCATTGCTGTTGACTTTGTGGGAAATGTTAGTAATTGTAAGGTACATTTCTACAGTAATAGGATACTGTATTAGTGTTTTTCTATACATTGATTTATAGTAAGTTACCGGCTACTAAGTAGCCGGTAACTACTAACAACTGTTAAGGTATTTCTACAGCTGAACTGTATTTTGTCAGTAGACATACAACAACGAATTGTATTCAGGAAGTACATAGAAATTCCAATTCTAATTATTTTCAATGCTGGAAAATTGGTTTACTTTCTGAATTGACTGAAACTTAAATGGAATCGACCTCAACATTGGTTAGCACTCTTGGGACACAACCACAACTGGAATTTGAACTTCCAACCTCTTGGATACCAGTCTCTCTTGGCTAAGAGTTGAGGAGAGTGACTGCATCACTTCTTTTTATAAGAAACATTTAGTTGAAAATCCTAAATTGTTTGCATAGTCAATTTACACAAAGCTCTGACACACACACACTTACCCCACCAGACATGCCACAGGGGTCTTTTCACAGTCCCCAAATCCAGAACAAATTCAAGAAAGCGTACACTATTATATAGAGCCATTATTGCATGGTACTCCGTTCCTTCTCATTTTGCTCAAATGAACAGCAAACCTGGTTTCAAAAACAGATAAAGCAACACCTCACGGCACAACGTCTCTCTCCTATTTGACCTAGATAGTTTGTGTGTATGTACTGGTATTGATATGTAGCCTACGTGTGCCTTTTTATTTGATTTTTTAAATTGATGAAGTTCTGTTCTTGTCTATTCTGTATTATGTCATGTTTCATGTTTTGTGTGGACCCCAGAAGGTGAAGCTGCTGCTTTTGCAACAGCTAATGGGGATCCTAATCAAATACTAAATACCAAATCTGAATTTCCTGCTTTGACACCAGATCTGTGGCCATGACAGAGATTGACCATTGTCAAGAATGTATTCCTGTACTTTGCTAAAAGTTGCTCGGAATCAAGTTAATAATTGTGCGATTCTCTGACAACACCAACGAAAAAGTAGCAGTGCTCAGGGACACTTCACTTCACTTCACACCTTGATTCAATCAGATCAAGTGTAAACACGCGAGTGCCGACAACTGCATTACGGTACAGTGTTCTTTCCTGGTGTTCAAATAGGTCAAAGGTACATATAAGGACTCCGTTCAGAGGTACGCATAGGAAGTCACATAGAGGGTGATACCTTTTAGGGTACATGTGTGGATAATGTAGTATATTGGTCCATTTTTTGACCAAATATATTCAATTTAATGCTGCGCTTGTACTCACGCGGAAGGTGGGAATTTACCAGTTGTGAAGTTGTAAATAACACGACTCAGGATGAGACCCAAATGGCAACAGACCAACAGAAAAGGCTGGTATAATTACACAGGGGATAATGGGGAAACACCTGGATGGGGGAGGAGATTTATTTTTTATAATTTTTATTTAACTAGGCAAGTCAGTTAAGAACAAATTCTTATTTTCAATGACAGCCTAGGAACTGCCTGTTCAGGGGCAAAACAACAGATTGCGTTTAGCCAGGGATTTGAACTTGCAACCTTCCGGTTACTAGTCCAAAGCTCTAACCACTAGGCTACCCTGCTGGCCCAGAACAGAAAGACCACAAGACAGGGTGTGACTGTACTTCCCCTTCTCTAGGGGCACCACCTGGCCTCCTACCCGGGCACATACCTGGTTGACACGGATGCCGGCGGCAGAACTCAGTGATGAGGGCTGGGTCAGAAGACAAAGGGCTGTGAGACAGAGGTTTAACTTCTCCAGGGTAGGGATTGGGAATTTTGGATGAAAAGCGTGCCCAAATTAAACTGCCTTCTACTCAGGCCCAGAAGATAGGATATGCATATAATTGGTAGATTTGGATAGAAAACACTCTAAAGTTTCCAAAACTGTTAAAATAGTGCCTGTTAGTATAACAGAACTTATTTGGCAGGCGAAAACCTGAGAAAAATCAATTCAGGAAGTAGAATTTGTTTTGGTTTTGTAGTTTTCTATTGAATGCCATTACAGTATCCATTGACTTAGGACTCAAATTGCAGTTCCTATGCCTTCCACTAGATGTCAACAGTATTTAGAAATTGTTTTAGGCTTGTATTCTGAAAAATGAGGGAGTAAGAGCAGTCGGAATGAGTGGACCCTGCCATGTCACAGAGCTTTTTCATGCGAGCGACCGAGAGAGTACCTTTCTTGTTTACCTTTTATATTGACAACGTTATTGTCCGGTTGAAATATTACAACAACCTGAGGATTGAATATAAAAATCGTTTGACATGTTTCTATGAACTTTACGGATACAATTTGGATTTTTTTGTCTGCCTGTTGTGACTGCGTTTAGCCTGTGGATTACTGAAGAAAACGCGCAAACAAAACGGAGGTTTTTGGAAATAAAGAGAGACTTTATCGAACAAAAGGAACATTTATTGAATGTCTTCTGAGTGCAACCATATGAAGATCCAACCATATGAAGATCATCAAAGGTAAGTGATTAATGTTATCTATATTTCTGACTTGTGTAACTCTTCTACTTGGCTGGTTACTGTTTGTAAAGATTTGTCTGCTGGGCGATGTTCTCAAATAATCGTAAGGTATGCTTTCGCCTTAAAGCATTTCTAATAATCCATGAAGGACCGTGTCGAACAGGGATTCCGGTTTCCAGGCACTCTCGGCGGCTAACATGCGGAAATCGACCGCATAGCCTGCCACACTACGGGAGTCTTGGCATAGTAGGAGTAGCTTCCGAGCAGCCTCTCTCCCGGACAACGGAGAATCTAACACCTTTTTACCTCCGCCATGAACTCCTCCAGAATGAAGCACATGATGGATTGTTGCTCACACACCGCCATAGCCCAGGTGAATGTCCTCCCGGACATCAGCGTTATAAGGTATGCTATCTTCGAGTGGGCCAAGGGAAAAGAAGGCTGGAGCTCATGTTGAGGGAGCACTGGGAGAGAAACGCCCGACAGGTTCCTGAATCTCCAGCGTAGCGCTCTGGGGGAGGTAACCAGGGTTCTCGTGGTGGGCTGGGGAGACATGCTGTTGACAGAGGGGTTACTGAGAGTCTGGGAGGATACTGTTGTGGCTGGCTGCCTAATAGACAATCCGCAGAATTGCTCCAGCAATGTACTGAAAGCGTGGGGATGGCGTCCTGCCAAGGTCTGGAATCCTTACTTAAGATGGGTCAGGGCAGGCAGAATGGTCAGAAGCGGGAAAACTAGAAAACAGAAACTAGAGATACTGGAAACCGGGAAACACGCTGGTAAGACTTGACTTGACAAGACGAACTGGCAACAGACCAACAGAAAACGCAGGTACAAGTACACAGGGGATAATGCGGGGAAATGGGAGACACCTGGTGGGGGGTGGAGACAAGCACAAGACAGGTGAAACAGATCTGGGTGTGACAGTAAATACCAGTTGGATGCATTTACATGCTTTGAAATTGCTGAGAAATGCTGATTGGCTAATGACGAACAAGCTGCATGAACCATAAACTAAAACTAAAAAGAAATCACAGTAATTTACTGTAGCTATTTACAGTAACATGCTATAAATGAAACATTGTATGGCTCTTTTGTAGTACATGCACGTATATCAGCGTTTAACAAGGCTACAGAACTTCCAACTACAGTGTTTATGAACAGAATACAACAGAGCAAATTAAAAGGGATGACATTCCCTCTCATCGGAGACCAAAAGAGTTAGCTGAAAGCCACGCCTGCAATCTTCTGATATGCTGCTGCATTACTTGCTGCTATCAATCATGTTTCAACAGAAAAGTCAGTGATCGCACAATAGGTTACTGCCAAGAATTGCTAGTGGCAGAAAGTGTCCTGTTTGATACTGGCAGCATTTTGCCAGTAAGTTACTGTGGATTTTACAATAACTTACTAACTAGAAGTTTCCAGGTAAGAAATTACAAATTCACAGCAACTTCTGGCAACGACACTGAACAAAAATCTAAATGCAACATCCAACAATTTCAAAGATTTTACAGTTCAGTTCAGTTACAGTTCATATAAAGAAATCAGTCAATTGAAATGCATTCATTAGGCCCTACTCTATGGATTTCACATGACCGGGAATACAGATGTGCATCTGTTGGTCACAGATACCTTAAAAAAAGGTAGGGGTGTGGATCAGAAAACCAGTCAGTATCTGGTGTAACCAGCATTTGCCTCATGCAATGCAACACATCTCCTTCGTATAGAGTTGATCAGGCTGTTGATTTTGGCCTGTAGAATGTTGTCCAACTCCTTTTCAATGGCTGTGCGAAGTTGCTGGATATTGTCGGGACCTGGAACACACTGTCGTACATGTCGATCCAGAGCATCCATAACCTGTTCAATGGGTTACATGTCTGGTGGGTATGCAGGCCATGAAAGAACTAGGCCATTTTCAGCTTCCAGGAATTGTGTACAGATCCTTGCAACATGGGGCCTTTCGCTATCATGCTCTAACATAAGGTGATGGCGGCGGATGAATGGCACGACAATGGGCCTCAGGATCTCATCATGGTATATCTGTGCATTCAAATTGCCAACAATAAAATGCATTTGTGTCCGTTGTCTGTAGCTTATGTCTGCCCATACCATAACCCCACCGCCATCTGCCATCTGATTAATACAGTTGAAACTGGGATTCATCCGTGAAGAGCACACTTCTCAAGCATGCCAGTGGTCATAGAAGGTGAGCCTTTGCCCATTGAAGTCGGTTACAACGAGGCCGGTTGTACACATTCCCAAATTCTCTAAAACAACATTGGAGGTGCCTTATGGTAGATAAATTAACATTACATGGCAACTGCTCTGGTGGACATTCGTGCATTCAGAATTCCAATTGCACGCTCCCTCAAAACTTCTGTGGCATTGTGTTGTGTGACAAAACTGCACATTTTAGAGTGGACTTTTATTGTCACAAGCACAAGGTGCACCTGTGTAATGGTCATGCTGTTTAACCTGCTTCTTGATATGCCACACCTGTACTGTCAGGCGAATGGATTATCTTGGCAAAGGAGAAATTCTCACTAACAGGGATGTAAACAAATTTGTGCACAATATTTGAGAGAACTAATCTTTTTTGTATGTATGGAACATTTCAGGGATCTTTTATTTCAGCTCATGAAATATGGGACCAACACTTCACATGTTGAATTTATATTTTTGTTCAGTGCAGTTGCCATTAACTTACAGTAAAATGCACAATATCTATTTACAGTACAGCTCATTAACCATACCATTATGTTTTGAGTGTGTGTTAATATACTTTTCAAGTAGTAAGTATGAACCTGGTGGCACTGCAGAAACATCGCTACACTCCCAACCAAGGTTCCAATTTCAAATAATCAATGTATATTCTATGATGTCAAGTGTCCTTGAGCACTGTTAGTTTTACATTAAATTAAGGGTATGTTGGTGGTGATAATTGGACATTTAACTACTTGATTCTGGGCAGCTTTTAGCGAAGTGCAGAAATACATTCTTGCCAGTAAGTCTGTGGCCCATAGCTCTTAAACACTCACAGATCGTGTGGTGCAGCTGAACTGTAGCAGGATATTTCAGGTTGCTAGTAACCAAGAGGTTCTTGATTCAAATCCTATTTGAATCTTAGTCCCAATTGTGGTCACAGTACAAGATCTTACAATAATTGAAATCAGAATACAGCAGCATACAGTGATTTTATAGAAATAACACCATCATTTTTTATATACATATATTTACTTTATATTTACTGCAACTTCAAGCAAAGTGCAGAAGTGTGTTCTAGGCAATAAATATATAGCCAATCTCCACAACATCCACAGGTCTGGTGGCACAGCAGGAACTTCAGATAACTACAAATCTAGAGGTTGTGAGTTCATATCCAAAGCGAGGTTGAGACCCAAATAGTCAGCATCATACTGTCCTTTAACCTTAACACCTCAATTTCACTGTTCATGTTGAAATTTTGCTTCCCCATGTTGTCACATTTATTTCACATGAGTTGTGTTTTCACATGTGCTGACATGACACATGTTATCACATGTTGAGATTTTGTATCCCCGTGATGTCATATTTATTACACATAAATTTCACATTAAATCACGTGATCACATGAGATCACACGAAATCACGTGTTCACGTGAAATTAATGTGTTTTTTCCTCGCTTCCCTGGCCCCGCTCCACCTGGCTCCTCTCCTCCTCCTCTCCTCCCCGGCTCCTCTACTCTCCGCGTCCTCTCCTCCCCGGGTCCTCTCCTCCCCGGCTCCTCTCCTCCCCGGGTCCTCTCCTCCAGTCGGTTTAGTCAGGGTCTCAACTTACTGTCGAGAGTTAGAACAGTCGAAGACACAAGATGCAATTTCTAAGCCCCACGATAGTGCCTCAGCAGTTTTCCTCTTGTTATCTCACTCAATTAAGCGATGTAAGCTAACATGTTTTAGATTGCCAGGTAAGTTAGTCTAGCCAGCTATCTAAACCTTGTAGTAATCATGGCTGAATTACCAACCGGGCACGTAGGGCACCTGCCCATGCCCTGACCTCAAGGGTGCCTCCATTGATTATGTTAGGCCTATATTCAATCAGATCAGGCATTAACCAGCAAGAGCAGACACCCGCATAGAGGAGGTTTTGGCGGTGTCAAATGTGGAACTGCGTTGGAGCCGTCAAATTAGTGAGCTGCTGCTCTTATGATCATTGTCAGGAAGCCACACCCGCCACACGCTCAAACTTGCATGTGATTTCTGTTTATGTGACTCCGTGCAGCCAATAGCAATGTCTGGTTTAGGCATATGCCAGGAGCTGCCAGGAACTCTAACGCAGTTCCACCTCTGACAACATCAAAACATCTGCTATGCGGATGTCGGCTAAAGCGGATCTGCTTGAATAATTACAAGAATTACAAGAAAAACAAAATGTTCTCTCCGCCCCATGGCAAAATGTGTAGAATTACAGAAAATGTGCTTTAAAACTGCAAGAACAAAAAAAAAACACAGCTTAGAGGGGTGCCACTTCAATGTTTTGCGCGCAAGGTAGTGGGGCCCCCCAACCAAATCTCGCTTAGGGCCCCCAAAAGGCTAGACTCAGCCCTGCTCTCCTAAACTTGACGGCACACTCCGTTTGTACCACAGAGCACCAAGCGTTCACCAGCCAGGCAAGCAAATTAGCATAAGAGACTTGACCCCCACTAAAAACAAAGGGCAGGCTGGGAAATTGGAATTTAGTTATTACGGTTACAGCGGCACACTCCCCAGATGGTTGTCAGAGATATGGTGGGGCTTTGGCACATGTTCAGGTCTTAATTAACATACACAGACAGGGACAAACACACGCACACCAGCACCCACACAAGTCAGTAATCACTCAGTCCCAAATGTGTAAAAACCCATATTTTACACACAATTCGGTTTCATAGTGCCAACATGCTGTACTATGCATTACATACTAAACCACACCACACGACTACGGAACGTCTAAAAAGAGCCTCATAAATATGTCCTAAAGAGGAAATATTCATGAAATTGTGTTAATCTCCATGAAACAACCACACTATCCCTGGTTACTTACTCCAACAAATTAGCATAAAAACCACAACAGTTGAGCGTTTTTATTTTAATCAATGAAGCAGGTCCCCAAATAAATCCTGCTCTGAATAGAGGAGGGAGAATAGCACAAACAGACAGAGAGATTTGGGCAGCTTATTGAATCCATTTGTCTTTGGATTACAGATAATAAAAGAGCTATTAGCCTGAAAATGTATTAGTCTTTATGTTCCTACTGTGAAGCTGGGGCTGAGGCTAGAGAACATTGAGATAATGACAGGAGTATATCTATTGAACAGTCACAGAAGGCCAAAGTAAGAGACATCCCTCAAGACAAAACACTTTTTTCAAAGTAACATTCATTTATATGGAGAGTTCAACGTCCTCACACAACTGATCTGGGGTGAGTTTCCTTTGTATCTTTGTAGCTCTCAACAACCCAGCTGCACAGCCAAGAGAGAGTTCCCTAAAACTGTTAAAACATTTTACACCCTAAAACTTCAGGGGAAACCAGAATAACAAAAACATTACATTTTAGATGTATTTCTGGTAGAAACATCACACATTCACGTTCTCCCTCCCAACACCCAGTGTCTCAGACTCTCAGCTATGAAGGGAATTCATCCCTATCCTCCAAACAAAAAGCCCCAAGGTCCCTCCCGATATGAGAGCCAGTGAGAAATTACAGTGGCTTGCGAAAGTATTCACCCCCCTCTGCATTTTTCCTATTTTATTGCCTTACAACCTGGAATAAAAATTTATTTTTGGGGGGTTTGTATCATTTGATTTACACAGCATGCCTACCACTTTAAAATTGCGAACATATTTTTTATTGTGAAACAAACAAGAAATAAGACAAAAAAAAGAACTTGAGTATGCATAACTATTCAACCCCCCAAAGTCAATACTTTGTAGAGACACCTTTTCCAGCAATTACAGCTGCAAGTCTCTTGGGGTATGTCTTTATAAGCTTGGCACATCTAGCCACTGGGATTTCTTGCCATTATTCAAGACAAAACTGCTCCAGCTCCGTCAAGTTGAATGGGTTCCGCTGGTGTACAGCAATCTTTAAGTCATACCACAGATTCTCAATTGGATTGAGGTCTGGGCTTTGACTAGGCCATTCCAAGGCATTTAAATGTTTCCCCTTAAACCACTCGAGTGTTGCTTTAACAGCATGCTTAGGGTAATTGTCCTGCTGGAAGGTGAACCTCCTTCCCAGTCTCAAATCTCTGGAAGACTGAAACAGGTTTCTCTCAAGAATGTCCCTGTATTTAGCACTATTCATCATTCCTTCAATTCTGACCAGTTTCCCAGACCCTGTCGATGAAAAACGTCCCAATAGCAGGATGCTGCCACCACCATGCTTCACTGTGGGGATGGTATTCTCTGGGTGATGAGAGGTGTTGAGTTTGCGCCAAACATAGTGATGTCCTTGATGGCCAAAAAGCTCAATTTTAGTCTCATCTGACCAGATTACCTTCTTCCCTATGTTTGGGGAGTCTCCCACAAATGTGTTTGCTTATTTTTTTCTTTAAGCAATGGCTTTTTTTCAGGCCACTCTTCCGTAAAGCACAGCTCTGTGGAGTGTACGGCTTAAATTGGTCCTATGGACAGATACTCCAATCTCTGCTGTGGAGCTTTGCAGCTCCTTCAGGGTTATCTTTGGTCTCTTTGTTGCCTCTGATTCATGCTCTCCTTGCCTGGTCCATGAGTTTTGGTGGGCGGCCCTCTCTTGGCAGATTTGTTGTGGTGCCATATTCTTACAATTTTTTAATAATGGATTTAATGGTGCTCCGTGGGATGTTCAAAGTTTCTGATATTTTTTTATAACCCAACCCTGATCTGTACTTCTCCACAACTTTGTCTCTGAACTGTTTGGAGACCTCCTTGGTCTTCATGGTGCCGCTTGCTTAGTGGTGTTGCAGACTCTGTGGCTTTTCAGAACAGGTGTATATATACTGAGATCATGTGACAGATAATGTGACACTTTGATTGCACACATGTGGACTTTAATTAACTAATTATGTGACTTCTGAAGGTAATTGGTTGCACCAGATCTTATTTACGGGCTTCATAGCAAAGGGGATGAATACATATGCACCCACCACTTTTCTGTTTAAAAAAATAATTTTAAAAAGTAATTTTATTTCACCAATTTGGACTATTTTGTGTATGTCCATTACATGAAATCCAAATAAAAATCTATTTAAATTACAGGTTGTTATGCAACAAAATACGAAAAATGCCAGCGGTATGAATACTTTTTGCAAGGCACTGTAAATCCCCTTAATTAGGCCAACAGATTTGCTGTAGCGTTCTCCTTTGCAACACAAACCCCTCCTCCTCTCAACAAATCTGTAATTACTGGGCGCAAGGAGCTGATTACCAGCACTTCTTCAGAAACAAGGCAGGGCATGACCAGAGATACTCAAGGCTGGAGAGTAATACACTGGAAATAAGGATAGTACAATCAGTTTTGTGTTTTCCCTCTTCTTGTTTCCTCTCCTACATTTACACTCATTATGCAGATGAAGGATAGGAAAGACTTCATTGAGATGCACTAAGCGTCCCTCTCATTCTGCATCCTGCTGTACTATCAAATGCAAATCACAACATGGGAATTGTATCACCCCTAGAATATCTCTGACCATCAGCAGAATCGTGACATACTGTAATCACCTCATTTACCCACAAATCTAAAGGTAGAGATAGGAAGAGCCTGCTGCTCCCATCTTTGCAACACCAGGCAGGAAGGAAGAAGCAATCTTACCCAAATCTCAGGTGGTTGCAGAACAATCAATGTCATGTATTCCTCTGCTACAATTTGACATATTCCATAATTTCTCTCTCTCGCTCTCGCTCTCCCTCCATTTCTCTCTCTTTCCTTCCCCCTCTCTCCCTCCCCTACCCCCCTGCTGAACCCCTGGTTTAGATAAACATAGCTGTGTCCCAGCTGGGCTATACTCTTCAGAGCAGGACCTTATTAGGTCTATTTCTATTTTGTCCTGTCTATCAAAAGTGTTGGAAAAACATGTCAATAATCAACTGACTAGCTTTCTTGTTGTCTATAGTAGTCTCTCGGGTATGCAATATGGTTTCCGCTCAAGTTATGGATGTGTCACGGCAACCTCTCAAAGGTCCTCAATGGTGTCACCATTGCCCTTGATTCTAAGCAATATTATGCTGCTATTTTTATTGACTTGCCATAGCTTTTGATTCTTGTGGGCCGGCTAAGGAGTATTAGTGTCTCTGATGGGTCTTTGGGCTGGTTTACTAACTACCTCTCTCAAAGAGTGCAGTGTATAAAGTAAGAAAATCTGCTGTCTCAGCCACTGCCTGTCACCGAGGGAGTACCCCAAGGCTCGATCCTAGGCCCCATGCTATTCTCAATTTACATCAACAACATAGCTCAGGGAGTAGGAAGCTATCTCATCCATTTATATGCAGATGATATAATCTTATACAAAGCTGGGCCCTCCCTGGATTTAGTGTTAAATGCTCTACAACAAAGCTTTCTTAGTGTCCAACAAGCTTTCTCTACCCATAACCTTGTTCTGAACACCTTCAAAACAAAGGTCATGTGGTTTGGTAAGAAGAATGTCCCTCTTCCCATAGGTGTGATTACTACCTCTGAGGGTTTAGAGCTTGAGGTAGTCACCTCATACAAGTACTTGGGAGTATAGCTAGACGGTGCACTGTCCTTCTCTCAGCACATTTCAAAGCTGCAGGCTAAAGTTAAATCTAGGCTTGGTTTCCTCAATCGTAATCGCTCCTCTTTCAACCCCAGCTGCCAAACTAACCCTGACTCAGATGACCATCCTACCCATGCTAGATTACGGAGACATCATTTATAGATCGGCAGGTAAGGGTGCTCTCAAGCGGCTAGATGTTCTTTACCATTCGGCCATCAGATTTGCCACCAATGCTCCTTATAGAACACATCACTGCACTCTATATGCCTCTGTAAACTGGTCATTTCTGTATACCCGTCGCAAGACCCACTGGTTGATGCTTATTTATAAAACCCTCTTAGGCCTCACTCCCCCCGCCCCCATCTGAGATATCTACTGCAGCCCTCATCCTCATACAACACCCATTTTGCCAGTCACATTATGATAAAGGTCCTCAAAGCACACACATCCCTGGGACATCGACTGGAACGAGCTGCAACAAACACTCAAACTGGACAGTTTTATCTCAATCTCTTAATTCAAAGACTGTGGCTGCTTTGTGTGATGTATTGTTGTCTCTACCTTCTTGGCCTTTGTGCTTTTGTCTGTGCCCAATAATGTTTGTACCATGTTTTGTGCTGCTACCATGTTGTTGAAATGTTGTGTTGCTATGTGTTGCTGCCTTGCTATGTTGTTGTTCTCTCTTTATGTGTTGTTTCTCTTGTTGTGATGTGTGTTTTGTCCTATATTTATAATGTATTTATTTTTTATTTTTAATCCCAGACCCCTGCCCCAGCAGGAGGCCTTTTGCCTTTTGGTAGGCCATCGTAAATAAGAATTTGTTCTTAACTGGCACGTGTGCTCCCTCTTCGTCCTCTAGGTCACCAGGCTGCTTGTTATGGCGCACACCTATCACATTGTTACACACACCTGCGCATCATCTGACTCACCTGGACTCCATCACTTCCCTGATTACCTTCCCTATATATGTCACTCCCTTTGGTTACTTCCCCAAGGGATCGTCCCTTTGGTTGGCATCCTGCGGCTGGAGCCGAACGCGTCGGGGAGGGGTATCGTCACGTATGCTCTCTCTCTGGCGCTCTAGGTCTCCATGCTCCCGTGTCTCAGCCGGACTGACAGGTTTCCCGTGCCTCAGCAGAGGTGCCCGGTCCGCTCCTGATCCCCGGGATCGTCATTTTGGTCGGCGTCCCGCAGCTGAAGCCGTGTGTCGGGAGGGGGTACTGTCACGTGTGCTCCCTCTCCGGCCTCTAGGTCACCAGGCTACTCGTTATGGTGCACACCTGTCACCATCGTTACTCGCACCTGTGCGTCATCAGTCTCACCTGGACCCCATCACCTCCCTGATTACCTTCCCTATATTTGTCACTCCCTTTGGTTCCTTCCCCAGGTGTTATTTTTTCTGTTTCTGTTTCATGTCTGTGTGTTGTTCATGTTTCTTGTTTTTTATTATGTTTTGTTTATTTATTAAGTCACTCGCTCCCTGAACTTGTTCCCGACTCTCAGCACACTCGTTACATTAACTGACTTGCCTAGTTAAATAAAATTATACAGTTTAAATAAAAAGTCAGGGTGAAAGAGAAACATGGTCCGATCCTGTCCTGGATCAGGACATACATCAGGCACCCTATTCCCTGTATAGTGCCCAGGGTCCTGTTCAAAGGTAGTGAACTATATAGGGAATAGATTGCCATCTGGAACACAGCTATATTGATGGACCCATGTTGTCTCTAACACCCCATGATTCACACTAACCTCTGTGCTCATCAGGCAGATGGGGATATACAGTATGATGCTCATCTACACTATGCTGTGTTTATATGGAAACAGAACCTACGGTATAGCTCACTACACTGTAAAAAGATAACTCTGGATCAACCAACAACAAAAAAACTTAAACTGGTTATAAGTGGTGTAAGTTGAGCCAAAAGGGTATGTTGACCCTAGAGGTCGACCGATTAATCGGAATGGACGATTAATTGGGGCAGATTTCTAGTTTTCATAACCGGAAATCTGTATTTTTGGACACCGATTTGGCCAATTTTCTGTGTGTTTTTTGTGTGTTTTTTTTATTTAACTAGGCAAGTCAGTTAAGAACACATTCTTATTTTCAATGACGGCCTAGGAACGGTGGGTTAACTGCCTTGTTCAGGGGCAGAACGACAGATTTTTTACCTTGTCAGCTCAGGGATTCAATCTTGCAACCTTACAGTTAACTAGTCCAACGCTCTAACCACCTGCCTCTCATTGCACTCCACGAGGAGCCTGCCTGTTACGCGAATGGAGTAAGCCAAGGTAAGTCGCTAGCTAGCATTAAACTTATCTTATAATAAACAATCAATGAATCATAATCAATAGTTATAACTACACATGGTTGATGATATTACTAGTTTATCTAGCGTGTCCTGTGTTGCATATAATCGATGTGGTGCGTATTCGCGAAAAAGGACTGTCCTTGCTCCAATGTGTACCTAACCATAAACATCAATGCCATTCTTAAAATCAATACACAGAAGTATATATTTTTAAACCTGCATATTTACCTAAAAGAAATACAGGTTAGCAGGCAATATTAACCAGGTGAAATTGTGTCACTTCTCTTGCGTTCATTGCACGCAGAGTCAGGGTATATGCAGTTTGGGCCGCCTGGCTTGCCGCGACCTAATTTGCCATAATTTTACGTAATTATGACATAACATTGAATGTTGTGCAATGTAACAGAAATATTTAGACTTAGGGTTGCCACCCGTTAGATAAAATACGGAACGGTTCCGTATTTCACTGAAAGAATAAACGTTTTGTTTTCGAGATGATAGTTTCCGGATTCGACCATATTAATGACCTAAGGCTCGTATTTCTGTGTGTTATTATGTTATAATTAAGTCTATGATTTGCAGTCTGACTGAGCGATGGTAGGCACCAGCAGGCTCGTAAGCATTCATTCAAACAGCACTTTTGTGCGTTTTGCCAGCAGCTCTTCGTTGTGCTTCAAGCATTGCGCTGTTTATGACTTCAAGCCTATCAACTCCCGAGATTAGGCTGGTGTAACCGATGTAAAATGGCTAGCTAGTTAGTGGGGTGCGCACTAATAGCGTTTCAAACGTCACTCGCTCTGAGACTTGGAGTAGTTATTCCCCTTGCTCTGAATGGGTAACGATGCTTCGAGGGTGGCTGTTGTCGATGTGTTCCTGGTTCGAGCCCAGGTAGGGGCGAGGAGAGGGACGGAAGCTATACTGTTACACTGGCAATACTAAAATGCCTATAAGAACATCCAATAGTCAAAGGTATATGAAATAAAAATCGTATAGAGAGAAATAGTCCTATAATTCCTATAATAACTACAACCTAAAACTTCTTACCTGGGAATATTGAAGACTCATGTTAAAAGGAACCACCAGCTTTCATATGTTCTCATGTTCTGAGCAAGGAACTTAAACATTAGCTTTTTTACATGGCATATATTGCACTTTTACTTTCTTCTCCAACACTTTGTTTTTGCATTATTTAAACCAAATTGAACATGTTTCATTATTTATTTGAGACTAAATTGATTTTATTGATGTATTATATTAAGTTAAAATAAGTGTTCATTCAGTATTGTTGTAAATGTCATTATTACAAATAAATGTAAAAAATCGCCCGATTAATCGGTATGTACTTTTTTTGGTCCTCCAATAATTGGTATCGCGTTGAAAAATTATAATTGGTCGACCTCTAGTTGAGCCAACCTTGTTTCTAGGAAACCATACACAAAATGTATAATTTGACCAAATGTTTAGGAAGCGGTCATCATTTCATGGAGTCTGTAAAGAAAGAAACCACATTGAAAAAGTGGTAAGCAAGTTAAATTCAAAAAGCGGTTTTCATGAAGTCAAATGAATTTACTGTGTTAGAGGTTTCATGATGCTTGTATCTAAACCAAAGTACATCATTTTAAGATTGTTCTGTACATCAGTTGGGGTCTCCATAATCTTCAATATGAGGTCCTAAACCTAGCATGAAAGTGCATCCTTGTAGCTGTGTGGGCTAATATAGTCAAAATGTTTGACTTGGGGTAAGTTGAGTTAATGTTTGAGCCAATGGTTGAGCCAATGGCTGAGCCAATGGCAAGTTGACGCCTCCCAGGCATAATGCAAGGCATTATCACTGGGATATGAGACAGATTTGAACATCTGTCAAATGTACTACTTCCAAAAAAACTAATCCTCCTTCAAATATATTTTACAGTTAATACTTTCAATTAGTTTGTAGCCTACCCAGTGCGCCGTGCACACGCCCAGAGCCTATAGGGGGGTTCCGTCAGCTGGGAGAGCTAAGTGTTTGTAAATGTTACATTTAAATGTTAAATGTTATGTATGTATTCTCTTTCGTTGGCCTAGTCTTGTTAAATGTTTTTAGATTTGATAGTTTTAAATGTTATGTCTATATTCTCTTTCGTTGGCCTAGTCTTGTTAAATGTTTTTAGAATGTATAATTTTTAAAGTGTTTTTTTAAAAGTACAATGTTTTTGTAAGGTGTTAAGTCTGTGTTAAAAGATGCTTAAAATTATTAAAAGACTAAAAAGTGGTTGTGTTGAATTGTGTTGAATTGTGTTTGTGAAATAAAGATAGAAATGGTTTTGAAAGGGTAGTGGTCATATTTCATTCGGTATAGAAATGGGTAAGTGGCTTAATTTACCCCATACCATGGGTATGACATGTCAAGATACCAAGATACCACAAGATACCACAAGCTATATTTTAAAAAATGTCATGAATTCGGGTTACTCCCAGGGAAACACAACATCCTGAAATAATATATGTAGATATCTTTGTTAAAAATAATACTATATTTCCCCTCGATGGAGATGCTGAATGTAAAAAAATTGCTCAGCTTATCCCACTTGCCCCTAAATTAGGTTTTATCAATTGAAAAATATTAAATTTATTGAAACCAAATATATGATTCAATACCAAATACCAAAACCAAATATATGATTCAATACCAACTGTACTACCAAACCTACAGTACCAGTCAAAAGTTTGGACACACCTATTCATTACAGGGTTTTTCTTCATTTTTACTATTTTCTACAATGTATAATAATAGTGAAGACATCAAAACTATGAAATAACACAATGTAGTAACCAAAAAAGTGTTAAACAAATGAAAATATATTTTATATTTTAGAGTCTTCAAAGTAGCCATCCTTTGCCTTGATGAAAGCTTTGCACACTCTTGGCATTCTCTCAACCAGCTTCACCTGGAATGCTTTTCCAGCAGTCTTGAAGGAGTTCCTACATATGCTGAGCACTTGTTGGCTGCTTTTCCTTCAGTCTGCGGTCCAACTTATCCCAAACCATCTCAATTGGGTTGAAGTCGGGTGATTGTGGAGGCCAGGTCGATCGATCACTCTCCTTCTTAGTCAAATAGCCCTTACACAGCCTGAAGGTGTGTTGGGTCACTGTCGTGTTGAAAAACAAATGATAGTCCAACTAAGAGAAAAACCAGATGGGATGGCACATCGTTTTAGAATGCTGTGGTAGCCATGCTGGTTAAGTGTGCCTTGAATTCTAAATAAATCACAGACAGTGTCACAAGCAAATCACCCCAACAGCATCACACCTCCTCCTCCATGGTGGATCTCGCATTTTGCAACACGGTTTAAAAAAATCATGTGATTAAATTAAGCTTCAGATGTCTTTGATGATGTACTTCTGATAAAGTCATACACGCATTGGCACACTGCTTCGGATTTAGCTGCTTAGCGATTTCGAACTCATGTCTCTGAGCTCCGGTATCAAACGTAGCGTCACTACTATTCAATTACCAGTGGCAACTGTCACACCTGTTTTGAGCCCCACATTTTTAGCTAAAAAAAATAAAAAATAAAAATAATACTCATTAGTTTTTTTGGGGGGGGGTTGCCTGTTTTGCATGTTATTTTGGCATTAATGCACGTCACATATCAGTTTGCAAACAATGTAAAAATAAATAACAAATCACTGAGTTAATAAAGCTGCATGCAACATGGTCTCTTTTTTGCTTTCTTGAGTAAGGCAGCTCCAAAATGCAGGTGTTTCAGCCTTGCTCGGTGCTTTCTGTGGTGGTGGGGCAGCCAGAGGAAAATACAAAGTGTAGGAGTTGGTAATGCTCTCTAGTTGCGCTGTGATTGGCTCAGTGTTCTGTTACTCATGGGGACACTAAGTCACTATCAAATCTAAGGGTAGAGCTTGAAAATTCAAGCCCCTTGGGTGCTGCCATAGAGTTACATTAGAAGTGCCCAAGAAAGCTCAAGGTCATTGGCCACAGATAAAATTACATCAAATCAAATTATATCTACAGTAGCTTTGATTGGACTTTCAAAATCTTAGCTAGCAGTCATCATCATGAATAAAGTCGACAATCTACTGGCAAATCCTTTTTAATCCTTGTCATATGAAGAGAAATAATAAAGATGAATTATAGATAAAACTTATAGTTGAGTGGTTTGGAAGGAATCAGTGGCTAACTGCAAACATTGCAAAGCAATCACTAGACTGCTATTCAGTGTAGTGGTTGTGTGGTCCCAAGTCTGGGAGTAAGGGTCTATTTTCCAAGCTTAAAATTATAAACATTCAACATTGGCCATGCTGTCAATCCAGCAAGATTTCTGCCGCGCTCAAAACAACTGTTAACTTGGAAATGGGAAATCTGACCTCAGTAAGTTCAAGACAACTGGGAAAATACATTTTGAACAGTCATCCAACTCGGAATTGTAAATTGGGAACTCTGACCTCTTTCTTGAACTACGACCTGAAGATCACCGACATCGTCATGATTCAACCTTGTTTTTTTTTAGTTCCCAGTTGTCTTGAAACTGGGAACTGGGAATCAGAGAATGCCAGACTTTGATGCAAAGTTTGATGACAAATTTTCCCACAAAGGACCGCCATGCCACCTTGCTGTTCAAGTGAGCACAGTACAACAAGTTGAGTCCAAAAATGTCTTGTATGCTGCTGCATAAATTAGGTAATATGCCAGGGAGATATGTATATGGTAGCTAAGAAATTAATACTACGTGTATGTTGTGTAGTAAGCTGTTAGTAGCCCATGTACCTCACTCTAATAATTTGGTCTATTTTCCCCTCTTAATTTTGCCTACTGTTCTGACTTGGTGGTGCACATGTAGCCTATAGCCTATTTTAGAGAAGTGTAATCATCGAAATCTATAAGCTTTCATTGTCTGCTTATATGCCCCCTTTATTTATCCTACGGTTCTGACTTGGTGTACAGGGAGAACACTAAGAACGGCCAATGTTCTGAATTCGGTCACTGTACATTTCAAAGGTGCTGCTCATTCATGTCTTAATCGAAATTACGGATTGCCTCTTATCCGCTTGCCGTCCCCTTATACCATAGTCTGTTCATCTCAATTGTCAGTAGAAACCACATTTGTTAAGCAAATCAGCCATATCAGCTATGTTTTTTAAAAGGGAGTAAATGAGACTGAATGAACTGTTTCGCTGCCAGACAAGGATCTAACAGACAGACAGGATTAGCGGAGATAAGGTGTTGGGACTCTGCTGTTGGGACAGCTTTATGTAGGCCATAACCGTTTGTGGGCACCGTTTGTCACCGCTATAGTGCAATTACTGTATTGTTTAGTGTTGTATTGGATTGTGTAGCGTAGTGGCTTTGCTGGCTTGCACACCCACCCAATTTTTTTTTGCCCCATCAAGATTTACATGCTAAAATCACCACTGTCAATGACCTGAGCTGTCAGGTGTTGAAAGCAATTTAAACGCTTTCTTTCAATAAAGAAAACCACATTGATCTGTCGAATTTGTTATTTGATTTCAGACAAAGTGAATATAATAGGTTGAACAAACCAAAGCGTAATTTTCAATAATTCTAATCAGTAAAAGCACTTTAGATGAACAACAACTTCGTCCTGCTTTTTATACTATACACACAATTTACCCGCGCATTTTAAATTACAGGACATTTAACAAATGTACCAGATCCATATGCATTGGTTGCGCAACCTGATTAGGGCGTCCACCCACAGTGTTCAGAATGCCAGAAATCACATTTTGTTCATGATAATTCATTTTAACAGAACATGCAACCCGGATGCAACTGCGTGCATCATTCTCACCGAATTCCAATGAGCAATTTGAAGCTGTCAGAATACATCCTTAACGCTAGGGGAAGCTTTCCCTTAATTCAATTGAATTAAATTGCCAAAATTATATATCCTAAATAGCTTACTCTTGTCTATACAGAAATAAATAAAATAATTCAAAATAGGCTACTACACCAGAAAGCATGATTTATCCTCAGGGACAAATACCAAATTCGTTATTGTTGCGTTGCGACTGTCAGTGAAAAGCAGCGACAGACCCAGCCAGGCATATTGCAATGTTTAAAAATGAAATCACAGAAAAACTGTTGGGAAAGCGAAATAGGTATTGCTGTAAATAGAAGACAATGCAAAGACTCCAATCTGTCTTTTAGTTATCAAAATTCTCAAATTAATTGAGCGAAAAGTAACATGTTATTGGCACCGTTAGAGAACATCGGCTATAAACCCAGTGAGTGGGCATATTCACTGTGTTTTGGGTCAGTGCCACTTTATTTTGTTTTTGTACAATAATGTCCGCCTCCAGGTTGTATTTGTCTCCCATTTTGGTAGGCCTAATATATGGATCAGACAACGTGGTTTTTATTGGTCTGTTGGTCAGTGTCAGCAGAGCAGGCTACCCTGTCATTTTTGTCATATTAAAAAAGATTCTGTTAATGTCTCCTGTCATATAAAGTGTATTATTAACTGGGTGGTTCGAGCCCTGAATGCTGATTGGCTGACAGCTGTGGTATATCAGATCATATTCCACGTTTTACTGCTCCAATTACATTGGTAACCAGTATATAATAGCAATAAGGCACCTCAGGGGTTTGTTGTATATGGCCAATATACCACGGCTAAGGGCTGTTCTTACGCACGACCCAAAGCAGAGTGCCTGGATACAGCCCTTAGCCGTGGTATATTGACCAAATACCACAGCCCCTTGTGCATTATTGCTTAAGTAGAATTAGTTTATGAAAGGCCAACATTTTCCTGTGCAAAGAAGAAATGTATGCTATCTGATATAGCCCAAAGCCTTTGCCTAATCTACGCCACTACACGCTGCATTGAACAGTCTCTTTTGAGAACAGTGATTGAGTTATATTATTAGCCTAAATTACGACTATCCAAACTAATCATAACATTACGAAATGGTAGGTTATTTTAGATAAGTCTGCAAAAACGAAGATGCATGCTTTATCATAAAGTTGCATTTTTAGGGTGAATATTTGCTTCCCCAAACTTGAAACCCACACGCAGCTTATTATTATTTTTCTTTCTTGAACCTTTATTAACCCTCCTGCTGTGTTCCCGGTCAAATTGGACCTTTTACAAGTTTTCTCTCTGAAATTGTAGTTCATTTTATCTGATTGACATAAGGTTCCATGACTTTGTCCACACAGGGCATCTGAACACACAAAATACATTTTGATGATTTTCATGTTCCCGGCCAAAAATGACCGGTCGTTAGAAATGAATGAGTGAGATGACAATTAGTGTATAAAATTGAGTTCAGTCACAATGCCCATTCATCAGATGGACACCCTTCCTCTCCCAGACCCCCATGTGCATGTGTGTTTGAGCGCACACATATGCACGCACGCACACATACCTCACTCCCCTTTTTGGTTTCCATGGAAACTGCCACGGGAACCTTTCCCCAATAGAATCTTTCCCCAAGGGAACCACACCTGTTGGCATTTTCACAAACAATTCCAACATTGTTTCAACAATATATAGAACTTTTCTCGCAGCTCTCGTATATAACGCTTTTTTGAGGCCTTGCTCACAATTCATTCATTCTGCACAATGACCAAACGATATTCTGTACGTGAGGCTCTTAATCATATCTTTGACCATGACACTGGTGAGGAGGAGAGAGTCCTTGTTTAACTTTGACACAAAGTATTCTGTGATAAACAGCACAATATGTTTCATCTGAGTATTTGATAAAGTCAAAATAATCCATACATTATGCTTTTTTTACTCAAAAACGAGTTGTATGAGCTCAGGTTAATGAGGCCTACAGGCCATAAATAGCAAATAGAAGTTCAAAACTTGTAATGTTCACAAGAACTTAAGTTGCTAAAAAGATCTAACACAACATTAGATGATAATATATGTATTATTATGGATTTATAATCAGCAATAAGGGGGCGGTCATTTTGGACCGGGAACTCAGAATAATTAACATGAAACGAACATAACAGGAGGGTTAACTAGGCAATTCAGTTAAGAACAAATTCTTATTTACAATGACGGCCTACACCGGGCAAACCCTAACGACGTCGGGCCAACTGTGAGCCAGCCTATGGGAATCATGGCCGGTTGTGATACAGCCTGGATTCGAACCAGGGTGTCTGTAGCAACGAATAGCAAAATCCCTAGTCTATGTCAATCTACTATCCCCCATAGTAGAAAAGTTTACCTATTCTATTGGTCACCTTGTCATTCTGTGTGAGAAAGAAATAGCCTATTCCAAACAGGCTGGGACAGTTGTGGGATGATAGATCCCAAATTCATACAACCAGTAGGCTTAGGCTGCATTCCATTTTTTTAAACCAATGAGGCTCATGCAACAGAACAGAACATTTAGCTTAAAATGTTGATAAATTATATGTATTTTTTCACATTCTAAGCTCAGCAATGCACACTCTTGCCTGCATCTAGCAGATATACGGTAGGGTGTAATTAGTCAGAGGAAGGCCCAAAAAATTGTCAAAGACTCCAATCACCCAAGTCATAGTCTGTTCTTGCTGCTACCACAAGGCAAGCGGTACCAGAGTGCCAAGTCTAGGTCCAAAAGGCTCCTTAGCAGCTTTTACCCCAAGCCATAACAATGCTGAACAATTAATCAAATGGCCACCCGGACTATTTGCATAACCCCCCCACTCCCTTTGTTTTTACACTGTTGCTACTTGCAGTTTATGCATAGTCACTTTACCACTACCTACATGTACAAATTACCTCTGCTAACCTGTATCCCTGCACATTGACTCAGTACCGGTACCCCTTTAAATAGCATCATTATTGGCAAAATAATAATACAAATAAAATATTGTCTGTGAGTATAACAGAACTGATATTGCAGGCGAAAACCTGAGGAAAATCCAAGAAGGAAGTTCCTAAGAGAAACGAATCTACTTGTTCCATTGCATGCCTTCCCTCCATTTAAAGGGATATCAACCAGATTCTTTTCCCTATGGCTTCCACATGGTGTGAACAGTCTTTAGACATAGTTTCAAGCTTTTATTCTGAAAAATCAGCAAGAATGATCACATCGCGTCAGTGGATGGCTGGGTGCCAGCAGAGTTTTGCATGCGCAACAGCTTGGAGCAGACATTTTCTCTCTCTCTCCTATTGAAAAAGCTATGGTCCGGTTGAAATATTAGGATTGATTATAAAAAACGTTTGAAATGTTTCTACGAACTTTACGGATAGTATTTGGAATTGTCGTCTGCCCCTTCGTGACCGCTAGAGCCTGTGGATTTCTGAACAAAACGTGCCAACCAAATGGAGGTATTTTGGATATAAAAATTATCTTTATGGAACAAAAGGAACATTTATTGTGTAACTGGGAGTCTCGTGAGTGCAAACATCCGAAGATCATCAAAGGTAAGCGATTCATTTTATTGCTTTTCTGACTTTCGTGACCAATCTACTTTGCTGCTAGCTGTTTGTAATGTTTTCTCTGCTGAGAGAGATATCCTAACATAAACGCTTGGATAGCTTTTGCTGTAAAGCTTTTTTGAAATCTGACACACCAGGTGGATTAACAACAAGCTAAGCTGTGTTTTGCTATATTGCACTTGTGATTTCATGAAAATTGAATATTTTTAGTAATTTCATTTGAATTTGGCGCTCTGCAATTCAGCGGATGTTGACGAAAATGATCCCGCTAACGGGATGGGTGCGCCAAGAAGTTTTTAATGCAATTAGCTGGAAAAAAATATTGTGAGCGGTTTCATGGGACAGAGGGGATATCTAAATATGCAACAACTAGCATGGGTTGCTAATATCACCTTTTTTTCATGAGCATGACCTTATTTCTATTACAGCATATTGGATGACTGTCATTCATATTCCATTCACCCAGTTCATTGGAACAGCGATAGGTTTAGGCTTCTACATGATACTCAAATTTTCCCTATACCCATCATGAGGCTGCTACAACCTAGCCTACGAAGGAAAGTTTACAATGTAGGTGCACACAGGTAGAGAGACAAATTTGAGGTGACAGGCATTGACACATGGACAGACAATGACATTCAATACCGCTTTGCACACTCTTACCTGCATCTTGCTGATATAGTGTGTCATCATTAGTCCAACAGTTGCAAACAAGAGTTTATATTGGACAAATTCAGGTATGTTTATTCCCGTTATGTTCCATTTACTTCCGTTTAAGAAATGTTTTTCAACTAAATCAGCAGAATGAATACACCCCATGATCTCGTGTAAACACAGTTCACTTTCATAGAAGCCACGTTGCATCCTCACATCTATGCACTCTCCTCCTCTCACCTCTTCCCTTCGCTTCTACTCAATCGCAACTACTCAACCACATTTTATGCACTGCAGTGCTAGCTAGCTGAAGCTTATGCTTTCAGTACTACATTAATTCTTTGAATCTTTGATTGGGTGGACACCATGTCAGTTCATTCTGCAAGAGCTCTGATGTTGGTTTTGTATTGAAGTCAATGTACCCAGAGGAGGACGGAAGCTAACTGTCCTCTGGCTACATGATGGTGCTACCCTACAGAGTGCTGTTGAGGCTACTGTAGACCTTTGCAAAATAATGTGTTTTTTGGTTAGATTTGGGCTAGGCTATTTTGAAGCTAGGTAAGACATGCCTCATAATACGCAGTAAAACGTTCAGGTTTTAAACAATTAGGTATGTTTTCAAAATGGAAGCTAAGTGCAAAGTGGTGTGTGACATGCTGAAGCCTACCTAGTTGCCTATACACTTGAATGATGAATGGGAAGCTCACATCAATTACTAGTTGAAAATTAAAATAGTAGCTCTTCTTAATTGTGGCGATTGGTGTTTTTTTTGTTTGTTGTTTTTTTTACACGCGGTTGCCTTTATAATTGTTGTGCAATGATTGGGCTTATTACAGCACATGTTTCACTCCAGCAGCAACAAACTGCTTTTTGATCAAGCCGAAAGCATACAATTAAAATATTGTCCAAAAAAAATGCTGTTTCCATTTAGTATCATCAAGTACTCTCCCTGCTTGCTAGACAATTGTGAACTGCCATGGCGCAGTGGTCTAAGCAGCGCGTTCTCGCGTTGTGAGTTTGAGCCCATTGCTGTGCCATCGGTTATTTTTTGGGGGGTATGAGCACTGAGGTCGGCATATATATCAACATCCTCAGGACCTTTTCAAACAACCGAAATCGATGTCTGTTTCTAGTGACCAGCCTTGATTGATGAGCTGCGGCAGCATCTCTCGCACTACATCAACTGGTATTTCAATCAATGAATAGGCTAAAATGCATTATTTCGCAATGGGATTATTTATATTCTTTGAACAATTGGCCGGTGCCAATTTTATTTATCAGATTTTCATTTATTTGGGGTGGGGCAAAAGACGGCTTTTACCCACTAACTGAAACACTGAAACACTGACACACTGACACACTGACACACTAAAACACTGACACACTGACACACTGAAACACTGACACACTGACACACTGACACACTGACACACTGAAACACTGACACACTGACACACTGACACACTGAAACACTGAAACATTGACACACTGACACACTGACACACTGAAACACTGACACACTGAAACACTGACACACTGAAACACTGACACACGGACACACTGAAACACTGACACACTGACACACTGAAACACTGACACACTGACCCACTGAAACACTGACACACTGAAACACTGACACACTGACACACTGAAACACTGACACACTGACACACTGAAACACTGACACACTGAAACACTGACACACTGAAACACTGACACACTGACACACTGAAACACTGACACACTGTAACACTGACACACTGAAACACTGAAACACTGACACACTCAAACACTGACACACTCAAACACTGAAACACTGAAACACTGACACACTGAAACACTGACACACTGAAACACTGACACACTGACACACTGAAACACTGACACACTGACACACTGACACACTGACACACTCAAACACTGACACACTGAAACACTGAAACACTGACACACTGACACACTGACACACTGACACACTGAAACACTGACACACTGAAACACTGAAACACTGACACACTCAAACACTGACACACTCAAACACTGACACACTGAAACACTGATACACACGCTGTGTTATGTCTCGTGGGTTTCATAACCACGTCTTCATAAGAATTCAATAATGATGTGACGGGAGACAGGAATTAGTTCAGCAATTTATAATGGACGCGTTCATCTCAACACATATAACTCCCATGATGCTCAACTGCACAACTCCAATACACAATATCTCCTCTCCTCCTAGTTAAATTGTCCCCATTTTTAACAACAGTCCTGAGAAGGTGACTGTGAGCCCCTAGGTGATGACTGCTGGGTCAGGGTATCACCCAGTAACATTTCTGACCACTCACGACTGTTGGTTCTGTCGGTGTGGCTTTACTCAGTAGTAACTGATCTGTCTGTCTTTTCCAGTTGACGTCCTATGCAGTCTGGACAGTGTAGTACACAGGGCCAGTCTGAGCAATGACTGTAGCAGGAACCCACTTTCTCCAGGATTGAAAGCTCTGTACTTCGTTCGCAGTTCATGACATTTGACTTGACTCTTGATCTGTTTGAGTAAGTCGAAGCTTGTGCGTAGCTCTCCTTTCATGTGTAGCGAAGCGTTGGTGATTGCATGAGGTGTGTTCCAGTTGGCTAGCAGGAAGCTGTGTCCCTTGACCCTGAGACCCTTCAAGGCATGTTTCATGTTCTGTACGAACTTCTCCGCAAGCCCGTTGGTAGATGGATGATACGGTGCAGACCTGGTGTGCTGTACGCCATTCCCCTGTAGGAATGTGGCCATTTCTTTGGACACTAGCTGCAGCCTGTTAATGAGTTGCAGTGGTGATCAGAACTGACTAAAACCTTATCCAAGCTTTACGATAGTCTTCTCTGCAGTAGTTGACCTCATGATGACAACCTCTGTCCACTTGGAGCATTCACGACCAAGATAAACATTCTGTCTTCGAATGTGAATTCGATGTGTGTGCGTTGCCATGCCTCCTCCAGCCAATCCCACGGATGAAGAAGTGCAAGTTGAGGTACGTTGCAAACCTTCTGATATGAGGAACATGTTTTTGTGTCTCCTTAATGCTTTCATCCAATCCAAGCCGCCAGAAGTAGCTATGTGTGATTTCCTTCATGTGCACCATTCCACAATGACCTGAGTGTAGCTGTTGCAACACTGGTTTCTTTAGCAAAGGCGGATTGATAACTCTCCTCCCCCACAACAGACAACCGGACTGTACTGACAGGTTTTCAGTTCCGGAGCATCTCCTGCGACTTTATCTTTGATGATAATGTCCATCGCTTCAGAAACCCTGGGTCATTCCTGGTGTTTCTCCGCACTTGTGTTGAAGTGACTGGTGTGTTTTCCACTTGTCTGAAATAGAGGATGTCCACTTGGCATGACTTTGGCTTGACCACAGCTAGTGGTAACCTGGAAGGTCCATCTGCATTTCAGACCAGTTCTGACTTGTGCTACTCAATGTTGTAGGTGTGTGCTGACAACTACAAAGCCCACCTTTTCATTCCAATTGCAGCAAGTGACGGAATTCCAGTACACAGCCACAAAGATGCTGGTCAGCGGACAATGATCTGTAAGAAGGGTGAAATTCCTCCCGTACAGATACTAGTGAATGCACTCCGAAAAACAATGCCTAGGGCTTCCCATTCTATCTGTGTGTAGTTACTTTCTGCTTTGTTCAATGTCCTCAATGCAAAAGGGATCAGCTTCTCTTCACTGGAAGGCTCAATATGGGCCACGGGTGCTCCCACACCATATGGACTAGCATCACAAGTGAGTTGGATGGGCAATGACGGGTCGAAGTGTGTCAGTGCCTCCGATTTCAGGATTGTTTCCTTAGTAACTAACCCCAGGAAAGAACGTTGTTGGTGTGCAAGATTGCTGGAGCGTCCAAGATAGCCTTGACTTTCAACGGAGTCCTTATGAAATTGCAGCCCTTAGTCCTTCAGTCTCTATAAGGTAGCATGCATGTTCTGGAGATGGTCCTCTTAACCTTTTTCAGTTACGAGGATGTCATCCGGGTAGCATTGTACTCCTGGCAATCCACTCAAGATCTGGTAGCATAACTCACCTCTGTGTTCTCTTTCTCAACAGCGTGAATGTCTCTTTTTCTCTGGTTGAAATGTCTCTTTCTTGTTATCAGTCTGACGTTTTCTCAGAGGTCATTTTGTTGCTGCTGGCTAGCTCGATGTGGCCCTTTTTTTTACCACAATCTATGTCCTTACGCCAGCATGTAGAAGAAGCCGGAAGTCACGCCTTGCCAAAGTGGAAGCATGTGCCTTGATTTCCTATTCTCTGATTTTCAGTTGCAACTCTGTGCACTTTTCCTGATGAACTAGCAGCTAGTTCCATGGACACGCTGACTTCAATGGCTTTTGCCAAGCTCAGATTACTTTCAGTCAATAGTCTCTTTTGTGTACATTCACTCCGCAGCCCACATACAAGTCTGTCTCTAATGGTGTAATTTAGAGCATCGTTAAACTCCCAGTGCTTTAACGCAGAAGCAAACACTGTCACTGATTTTCCCTCTTCATGATTTCTTGTATGGAACCTAAACCTTTCAGAAATAACTAGTGGTTTTGGTGAAAAGTGTCCTTTAAGTATTTCCACAATATCCCCACACATCTTATTACCTGGCCTGTCTGCCTGCAGTAGGCTACGTAGTGAATTAAATGTCTTGAACCCCATTACACAAAAAAAAGACAGCCACAGTTTTGTCCTCATCAATGTAATTCGCAAGAACAAAACATTCAATACTTTCATCAAACTGTCCAATGTTTCCAACAATTCCAGATATTTTTCGTCACTCACTTTAATATTGTGTTCAACCATGGCAATATTTTCCTCAGTCACGTGATCTTCATTCACTTCACTTACTGATTTTTTATCCTAAAGTTCCCTCATTTAGCAGTTTTTAATTCCAGTTATTTTTCACAGTTGAATAACTGTCCTTTCCTTTATTCACTGTATATTTGTCACTTTTGATTCACATCGTTTTCCCGCTCTGACGTCCGTCTGAAATCCTTTTCTGCCGTTCATGATGATAGAACACCATGATGCTCTGCCACACAACCCCAATACACCACACACAGAACTACACACGCACACACGCACACACACACACACACGCACACACACACACACACACACAGAACTACACACACACACACACACACACACACGCATGCACGCACACACACACACAGAACTACACACACACACACACACGCACACACACACGCACACACACACACACACACACAGAACTACACACGCACGCACACACACACACGCACGCACACACACACACACTGCCATTAGACGTCAATGTACATGTATGGAAATTAGCGACATCAGTCTCCCGTATGGGGTTTCAAGTGCGGAGAAACATATACAGTGTGTCGATCTTTCAGTTGTGTCTGTTTCTGAGACCTCACCCCCGGATTTTATTCATGCAAAAAGTAATTTATATAACGTCTTCAGAGGCAGAGAGATGCTGTTTGAGAGTTTGTAGATTCAGGTGTTATATATATTACAGTAATGCAATAAAGTTCACTGTATGTTTGTTGTGTATTTTAGGGAATGTTTCGATTCTGCAGTTGACTCTGGTGATTGTTTTCAAACAGAACTCCTGTGTTTGCCTTTATTCCATGATATTTTTGAACAAAGCAAAGACGAAATTGAACATCTAAGTTGCTATGGTGATGTACAGTACAATGAAATAAAAGGCCTGGTTACCGTGGGGACGGGGTTATATTGAGTTAAAAGCTCCCTAATAATGAATCATATACACAAGGCAGACCTATGGACAGACAGAGAGACAGACTGTCAGACAAAATAGGTTCAACCTGTTCTTCCCATAGACTTCCACAGCATACAATGGCAATACCCATTGCTCCCCATACAGTTATAGTGTGTGAGTGCAGTAGGCAGCTGTGGTGCTGAGAGCTGTATCCACCCTGTGGCCTGTGAAATGGATGCTCTCCAGGACAGACAGTGGGAGACACGGAGCCCTGAGCGTTATGTAATCCCCTGTAGCTAGAGCTGTAGAGGGGCGTGCTGCCAAACAGCCACACTAGAGCAGAGCGGAGCACAGGAACCAGGCAAATCCCTAACAAAGCAGCCCTAGCTCTGCATCGTTTCCTCTTCTCTCACCATGCATAAACTACTCACTGAACAATAGGTCTCCCAGCTGCCTGGGACCCACTGGGAGCAAAAGGATGGATACACACTCTCAAACACACAATCACACACATACACACACTGAAACTGCATGCACACAGAGGTATGCACGGAATGTAGACATACACCCGCACACACACACACACACACACACATACACACACACACACACACACACACACACACACACACACACAGGGGACTACAGCAGCAGAACAACAGCACCACTGGAGTCCTAGTTATACCGGGGAACACCCAGGTTCATGCATGGAAGCTTATGTTATCAGAGGAGTCTGTGACAATCAAATCAAAGTTTATTGGTCACATACACAGATCTGCAGGTGTTATCGCCAGCGCAGCAAAAACGCTTATGTTACTAGCTTCGACAGTGCAGTAGAATGTCTCGCAAATACAATACAAAATACGTAAATAATAAAATCAAATGTCAGCACAACAAGAAATCAAGAAATAACAATCCAAGTAGATATATTAGAGTGAGCATGTGTGATAATCCAGAATATAAATGCATGGTGAGTATAGACCAGAATATGAATACAACCAGAATATAAATATGTGGTGTGTATAGACACACAGTATATCGTTTGGAAAAGAAAATGGTATGTACAGCAATACATTAGGTATCTTAGGATGAGCTACAATGCATTCGGAAAGTATTCAGACCCCCTCACTTTTTCAACATTTTGTTACGTTACAGCCTTATTCTAAAATGGATTAAATCGTTTTTTTCCCCACTCATCAATCTACACAAAATAACCCATAATGACAAAGCAAAAACAGGTTTAGAAATTTTTGCAAAAAATAAATATAAAAACCTACTGAAATATCACATTTACATACTGTAAGTATTCAGACCAATTACTCAGTACTTTGTTGAAGCACCCTTGACAGCAATTACAGCCTTGAGTCTTCTTGAGATTGATGCTACAAGCTTGGCACACCTGTATTTGGGGAATTTCTCCCAATCTTCTCTGCAGATGTTCTCAAGTTCTGTCAGGTTGGATGGGGAGCGTCACTGCACAGCTATGTTCAGGTTTCTCCAGAGATGTTAGATCGTGTTCAAGTCTGGTCTCTGGCTGGGCCACTCAAGGACATTCAGATACTTGTCCCAAAGCCACTCCTGCGTTGTCTTGGCTGTGTGCTTAAGGTTGTTGTCCTGTTGGAAGGTGAACATTTGCGCCAGCCTGAGGTCCTGAGCGCTCTGGAGCAGGTTCATCAAGGATCAAGGATCTCTCTGTACCTTGCCTCATTCATCTTTCCATTGAACCTGACTAGTTTCCCAGTCCCTGACGCTGAAAAACATCCCCACAGCATTATGCTGCCACCACCATGCTTCACCGCAGGGATGGTATTGGCCAGGTGATGAGCGGTGACTGGTTTCCTCCAGATGTGACGCTTGACATTCAGGCCAAAGTCTTCAATCTTGATTTCATCAGAACAGAGAATCTTCCTTTTCATGGTCGGAGTCCTTTAGGTGCCTTTTGGCAAACTCCAAGCGGGCTCTCATGTGCCTTTTACTGAGGAGTGACGTCCGTCTGGCCACTCTACCATAAAGGCCTGATTGGTGGAGTGCTGTAGAGATGGTTGTCCTTCTGGAAGATTCTCCCATCTCCACAGAGGAACTCTGAAGCTCTGTCAGAGTGGCCATCGGGTTCTTGATGACCTGCCAGACCAAGGCCCTTCTCCCCCGATTGCTCAGTTTGGTCGGCAGCCAGCTCTAGGAGGAGTCCTGATTTTTTTATTTATATATATTTTTTTATGTAACCTTTATTTAACTAGGCAAGTCAGTTAAGAACAAATTCTTATTTACAATGACTGCCTACCCCGGCCAAACCCCAAACCCTACCCCGGCCAAACCGCTGGGCCAATTGTGCGCCGCCCTATGGGACTCCCAATCATGGCCAGTTGTGATAGAGCCTGGAATCGAACCAGGGTCTGTAGTGATGCCTCTAGCACTGAGATGCAGAGCCTTCGACCGCTGCGCCACTCGGGAGCCCCAAGAATGATGGAGGCCCCACTGTGTTCTTGGGGACCTTCAATGCAGCAGACATTTTTTGGTACCCTTCCCCAGATCTGTGCCTCGACACAATCCTGTCTCGGAGCTCTACGGACGATTCCTTCGACCTCATGGCTTGGTTTTTGGGCTGACATGCACTCTCAACTGTGGGACCTTATATAGACAGGTGTGTGCCTTTCCAAATCATGTCCAATCAATTGAATTTACCACAGGTGGACTCCAATCAAGTTGTATCAATGGAAACAAGATGCACCTGAGCTCAATGTTGACTCTCATAGCAAAGAGTCTGAATACTTATGTAAATAAGGTATTTAGTTTTTTTTAAATCTGTTTCGCCATGTCATTCTGGGGTATTGTGTGTAGATTGATGAGGATTTTTATTTATTTAATCCATTTTAGAATAAAGCCATAATCTAACAAAAATGTGGAAATAGTGAAGGCGTCTGAATAATTTCCGAAAGCACTGAACGTCAAGAATACAGTATATACATACACAGTATTCTATCTATATACATGGGGCATTAGTCCCAAGTTTCTACAATAATTAGTTCTCTCCAATTATGTGAGAAGCACAGCCACAGTCACACTGGTGATATTATGAGGCTAAGTGAAATCTTGGTCACACACACTCTCAAGCGCTTGCACACAGACACACACACATCAATTTTCGCCTAAAATGACATACCCAAATCTAACTGCCTGTAGCTCAGGTTCTGAAGCAAGGATATGCATATTCTTGGTACCATTGTAAAGGAAACACTTTAAAGTTTGTGGGACTGTGAAAATAATGTACGAGAATATAACACAATAGATCTCGTCAAAGAAAGTACAAAGACAAAACCAACTGTTCTTTTGTATTGTTTTGTCCATCGTCTTTGAAATGCAAGAGAAAGGCCATAATGTATTATTCCAGCCCAGGTGCGATTTAGATTCTGGCCACTAGATGGCAGCAGTGTATGTGCAACATTTTTGACTGATCCAATGAACTATTGCATTTCTGTTCAAAAACTGTCTCAAGACTGCCCAAGAGTGCCTAATTTGTTTATTAATAACCTTCATGTTCAAAATTGTGCACTCTCCTCAAACAATAGTATGGTATTATTTCACTGTAATATCTACTGTAAATTGGACAGTGCAGTTAGATTAACAAGAATGTAAGCGTTCTACCAATATCAGATATGTCTATGTCCTGGGAAATGCTTTTGTTACTTACAACCTCATGCTAATCGCATTAGCCTACGTTAGCTCAACCGTCCCGCGGAAGGGACACCGATCCCGAAGAAGTGAACATTCTCATCTGCCGTTGCCCACCTTTTTACTTTACAGTCTATTTTAGACCTAACAACCTCCCCTCTTTCTCCCTCTCGCTCTCCAATCCCCTCTGTGCAGTAGTGTCCTTGCTCGGGCAGGGAGGTGTTGTCTCTCTGAGCTCTGGGGTCTGGGGTCGGCAGCACAAAGGAGCCTGATTACACTCAGCCAGTCAAGGTGCTTTGTGGGTGGGCAATGTCAATGTCTGAGACTTTCCCCAGCTGCTTCTATTACCTCCTTACTTCATCCACAGGGTCTAACCTAACCGTCTGTCAGACAGACAGACTGACAACCAGTGTTGGGGAAGATACTCTGAAAATATAGTTTACCAAGCTACAGTTCCAATTACTTCAAACTGGAAGAAGTTAAGCTACACTAAAGCTACCCTTAAGAAAAATATAGTCTACTGAACTAAAGTTGTCATTACATCCAAACAACTTTGTGATGAATTCTCAAATTCTGAAATGTCATACCCTACAAATAACAAGAACAGACTTTAACAGAATGTGGAATTGACCTATTAAACACAACAATGTTTCAAGTGAAAATAAGGCCAGTTTTATGCTGAAAATGAAAGGAAATTCTTACCTCCATCACCAATATTCTATTTTGACAAAAACACTAGTGTGTAGTTACAGTAGTTAGCTACATGGCAAAACAGTAATTAACTACTCAAAACACTACCAACATTTGAATTTAGTTCAACTACCACCAAGCTACTGCAAAATATAGTTAAATTACTAGTTGATCCACATGTAATTCACTACTCCCCAACACTACTGACAACTGCAGGCCTTGAGAAGGGTAGTTGGAAGGGGTGGTGTGTCTACGATATGCCAACATATGCAATATGTATCCTTCCCAAGCCATTCTACCCGAATAAGCCTATTTTCCCTGTCAAAACCATTCTACATGATTTGCAACATTTTATATTAGTCCAATGTTTTGTGTTTATTTTCAAACACAGGGCAGTGAGGTTAAGAAGTGTTCCTGTGAATCTGCATTGCTATGAGCAGGCCTGAGATGGTGTGATGTTGCAGGAAATAAAAATAGCAGCACTCATGAGTGCTGAGGTACTGAAAGGCAATTAGAGACACAAACACAGACATACGCACACACACATACAAAGACACACGCAACGTATGAGTGAGGACAGAACATAACGCGCGGGTGGGAAGTCTAACAGGTAGATGTGTTACTGTACGGGGGAATAATCCAAATGCAACCTGCAGAGAAATGTACAGTCTCCACAAACCCAAACTTGGCAAATCATGCGTGTGAATATAGCTGTCGATTACACCTGTTGATTGCATACTTTACATTCAGTGGCATATTTACAGAGTGAGGACTAACTTCAGGGAGAAAACAAGGTGGAGTGATAAAACAAGTGTTCCTGAGAGGTAGCACAGCAACACATGGCGTGGAATATGAACTCAACTTGACTTAAATGGCATTTTTGAGATATGAACTCACCTGACAAAGTTTGATTTTGTGGTTAACTATCCCTAGGGTTGCAAAGGGAGGGTATATTACTGGAAACGTGTGAAGTTTACCAGTAAACTACCAGATTTTTGGTAGCTTTTTATTTTGGAATTTTATAAGACAACATCTATTTTCTCTTGAACCATATGCACTAGAAACTGATGGACAATGTGGACACATATAAAAACATTTTATACTATATGTGAATACATTTTTTAAGAAGTTATTCAAATATAAATGACCCAAGTTACCATAGATGATTCTGGTAACTTTAGTCAATTATCGTTAGCTAACTATCCCTTCAACATGTTTTGAGAACAATAAAAAGCTGGTCTTAATGACAGTGTATCATTTCTATATGCAATATCAGTCACAGAATGCTATGAAAACTAAAGATTCAATAAACACACTACTCATTACTCATTCAGTAGTTACCTATTTGACAGTCAAATGGACATTGAAATGTATCAAATCAAATCAAATCAAATCAAATTTTATTTGTCACATACACATGGTTAGCAGATGTTAATGCGAGTGTAGCGAAATGCTTGTGCTTCTAGTTCCGACAATGCAGTAATAACAAGTAATCGAACTAACAATTCCAAAACTACTGTCTTGTACACAGTGTAAGGGGATTAAGAATATGTACATAAGGATATATGAATGAGTGATGGTACAGAGCAGCATAGGCAAGATACAGTAGATGGTATCGAGTACAGTATGTACAAATGAGATGAGTATGTAAACAAAGTGGCATAGTTTAAAGTGGCTAGTGATACATGTATTACATAAGGATACAGTCGATGATATAGAGTACAGTATATACGTATGCATATGAGATGAATAATGTAGGGTAAGTAACATTATATAAGGTAGCATTGTTTAAAGTGGCTAGTGATATATTTACATCATTTCCCATCAATTCCCATTATTAAAGTGGCTGGAGTTGAGTCAGTGTCAGTGTGTTGGCAGCAGCCACTCAGTGTTAGTGGTGGCTGTTTAACAGTCTGATGGCCTTGAGATAGAAGCTGTTTTTCAGTCTCTCGGTCCCAGCTTTGATGCACCTGTACTGACCTCGCCTTCTGGATGATAGCGGGGTGAACAGGCAGTGGCTCGGGTGGTTGATGTCCTTGATGATCTTTATGGCCTTCCTGTGACATCGGGTGGTGTAGGTGTCCTAGAGGGCAGGTAGTTTGCCCCCGGTGATGCGTTGTGCAGACCTCACTACCCTCTGGAGAGCCTTACGGTTGAGGGCGGTGCAGTTGCCATACCAGGCGGTGATACAGCCCGCCAGGATGCTCTCGATTGTGCATCTGTAGAAGTTTGTGAGTGCTTTTGGTGACAAGCCGAATTTCTTCAGCCTCCTGAGGTTGAAGAGGCGCTGCTGCGCCTTCTTCACGATGCTGTCTGTGTGAGTGGACCAATTCAGTTTGTCTGTGATGTGTATGCCGAGGAACTTAAAACTTGCTACCCTCTCCACTACTGTTCCATCGATGTGGATAGGGGGGTGTTCCCTCTGCTGTTTCCTGAAGTCCACAATCATCTCTTTAGTTTTGTTGACGTTGAGTGTGAGGTTATTTTCCTGACACCACACTCCGAGGGCCCTCACCTCCTCCCTGTAGGCCGTCTCGTCGTTGTTGGTAATCAAGCCTACCACTGTTGTGTCGTCCGCAAACTCGATGATTGAGTTGGAGGCGTGCGTGGCCACGCAGTCGTGGGTGAACAGGGAGTACAGGAGAGGGCTCAGAACGCACCCTTGTGGGGCCCCAGTGTTGAGGATCAGCGGGGAGGATATGTTGTTGCCTACCCTCACCACCTGGGGGCGGCCCGTCAGGAAGTCCAGTACCCAGTTGCACAGGGCGGGTCTCGAGCTTGATGACGAGCTTGGAGGGTACTATGGTGTTGAATGCCGAGCTGTAGTCGATGAACAGCATTCTCACATAGGTATTCTTCTTGTCCAGATGGGTTAGGGCAGTGTGCAGTGTGGTTGAGATTGCATCGTCTGTGGACCTATTTGGGCGGTAAGCAAATTGGAGTGGGTCTAGGGTGTCAGGTAGGGTGGAGGTGATATGGTCCTTGACTAGTCTCTCAAAGCACTTCATGATGACGGAAGTGAGTGCTACGGGGCGGTAGTCGTTTAGCTCAGTTACCTTAGCTTTCTTGGGAACAGGAACAATGGTGGCCCTCTATTTCGGTGTAAGAACATCAGTCCATAGAATGACAGTCAGTGGGTCACAGAAACATAGGTGAATGAATCAACCTCTGTGATCTCACCAGTCATCATCTCTCCTATATGGCAGTCCTCTGAAGGACCCAGCATCTCAACACAGAACAAATGGAGCTGACCTTGATGCTTTAAGGGCAATTTCACCCCTTTTCAAGGTCAATTTCATTACCTCCAGCACAATACCAGTGTCAACATATGTGAAAACAGCGCATGTTGAAAAGTGGCGGAATTGCCCTTTATAGCAATAAGATGAATCCACCTTGGCAGTAAGTCTGCCTTGAAACCTACTAGCTAGTGAATACTCCGCTGGGCCGGAATAAATACACAGCATAAGTGTGGATGACAGAGGATGTTTAGAAGACTGAGGCCAGGATTCAATCTGATCAGCAGTAGCCCGTATTATAGCCGGCGAGTTCGGAGGTGTAACTGCGTTAGTGCTGTCAAATCCACAAGTGGCTCCTCACCTATTGTGGACATGAGTAGCTATTCAATGCAGCTGCATTACAAGTTCAAACACTGGAATGTTTGATGTTGTAGTCTAGACCTCGATTAGGATGACATAAAGGCCTATTTATTCAGTTGAATTAATTACGTTAAATTGTATTTCTCATCGATAGAGCCTACACTTTATATGCCATTCTGAACTTCTAATGTGGGAGTATGTACTGTATCTAATATGATATAGGCTATAAGGATGGGTGTGGTTTCGTGACAATGAAATGACAGCTCTAACACAGTTCCACCTCCGACACCGCCAAAACAGAACCAATGAGTTTGGTGGCCTAACACGGACTACCACTGATCGGATTGAACCCTGGCCTCAGTGACAGGGGCGGACTGCGACCAAAAATCGGCTCCGGCATTTCTAACACACAGGACAGTTTTTTTCCTTGAGGCCCCCACACCAGCCCATTTTATACCTTGAGGCCCCCACACCAGCCCATTTTATACCTTGAGGCCCTCACACCAGCCCATTTTATACCTTGAGGCCCCCACACCAGCCCATTTTATACCTTGAGGCCCTCATATTAGCCAGATAATGAAAATTTTGCGCATAACAAACAAGTCAGACAGGCCTACTTGGCTAAAAATGGACCTGCCCATCTGGCATTTGCTGGAAATGCTCATCTTAACTAAGGACACTGTTTCTTTCATGTCCTTCAGATACATAGGTAAAAGCATGGCAATGATATTCAGTCCTATACCACCATACTGGGCGATCACGTCAGCGAGAGAAAACTACACCTTAAGGACTGGCTTATTGTCCTATAGTAGTGTGTGTGTGTGTGTGTGTGTGTGTGTGTGTGTGTGTGTGTGTGTGTGTGTGTGTGTGTGTGTGTGTGTGTGTGTGTGTGTGTGTGTGTGTGTGTGTGTGTGTGTGTGTGTGTGTGTGTTTAAGGATGCATTACAATACGGCCTCATGTCCTCTTTCCTTCATCTGCACTGACTTTATTAAGATTAAGATCATTTTATTTGCCAGTTGAACACAAGGTCCAACTGAAATCTGACTTCTGCTTCATCCCAACACATACAGGTTAAGTGACTTGCTCAAGGATACAACGGCAGGCAATGGCATACAGGATTTGAAACCAGCAACGCTCCGGTTGCCAGCTCCCTTCCCACCAGATTTTTCCCATCAGACCCAGGATTCGAATGGGCAACCCTCCGGCTGCTGGCTCGCCTCTCTAACAGCTAGGCTACTGTACCTGCCGCCACATCAAGTTATAGAACTGGAATGGTGAAGGAACATAACAGATGTAACTGTGTTAAAGTGTGTTTATTGCATTTCAATATCTGGGCCAATGTCTTGTTGTGGTTCGAATCCTTCCCCATTTCTCTTCCCTCCCTCCTGTCTCAGGGTATCAGTTCCTGCCATCACACCCAACTTGATGAGATTAACTGTCCAATTAGGTTCCGAGACCGGCTTCCTCCTTGACACAATGGTGGAGATTTCAATCACCCTGCACTGTGACAAGAGCACATTTCTGTGGTTGTGATCAACTGGAGAGCTACAGTTCCACAGTACTATACCCCCACATCTTGACACAGGCTGGAAAGAGAGGTGGAGTCCCACAGTTCTACAAGCAGCTCAGCTAACGATACGAGTTCACTTAGCTTCCCCCCTGGTTAGGGCCGTGCACAGACCCCGCTAGTTACAGTGCCTCCTAAACACATTATTGACATTGGGAAAAGAGGGTGGGCTATCAGCTGATCATTGATGTTGATGATTGATGTAAATCAGCTAGCTAGCTCTATTTATTTTACTGATGCATTTAATGATTGGCTGGCTGGCTAGTGGCTTGTGTGGATATTTTACTATGAAGGTAAGCTAGAATGTAGTCTACCTGTGTTGCTGCTGCCCTGACACACATGGGCAACTCTCGATTGAAGAAGGGGTGGAGTTGAGGGGTCGTTTCTGCCTCTCTCTGCAGCATGTATAAGCCAACCAGAACGAATATTGATGATGATTTAGCTACCTACACACACTCGACCGGTGGCCGCAGCTCTCAAACTGTTGGAATGTGTATGGATACAGTGTTCAACCAATCTCCATAAAGGGCAGATTGGGAAACAGGCACCACTGGGCGCAAACGAGCCCCATACACTTCAGATCAACAGGCGCAACAAACGGGCAGGGTGGGGTTTGAACTTGACAATGTCACAACAAACGGGCAGGGTGGGGTTTGAACTTGACAATGTCACAACAAACGGGCAGGGTGGGGTTTGAACTTGACAATGTCACAACAAACGGGCAGGGTAGGGTTTGAACTTGACAATGTCACAACAACTTGCAGGCAGTGGGTTTCCGAACAACGATGACAAAATATTTATATAAATCAATATTTTTGGGGGAAATTATGCCACCACCCAAAAGGTCACTTTGGAGACTGGAAGGGCAAAGGTAGAGCCTTATCTGTGCAGATGCCTGCCCCTCGTAGACGACAGCAGCTCCACAGAATTTTCGAAAGGGTTAGATCAAAGGTGGAGGCTTGATCAAAATAGCCACTGGGCCTATTGTTAAATCTTTGAGCTTTGTGAGGTGTGTGAGGTGTAGTAGCCCAGTAGGAGCAATGGATTGAGGAGGTACTGGCAATTATCTAGAGTCAGGGAGTCTGAGGCTAAGTCCAAAATGACACCTTATCTAGGTCATATAGGGGAGAGGCATTGCACCATGAGGTGTTGCTTTATCTGGGTTTTTTTAAACCAGGTTTGCTGTTCACTTGAGAAATATGAGATAGAAGAGAATCCATGCAGTTATGGCTCTATATACAGTGAGGTTCAGAGAGTATTCAAACCCCTTGACTTTTCCCACATGTTGTGTTACAAGCCTGAATTTAGAATTGATTATATAGAGTTTTTGTTTTGTCACTGGTCTACACACAATGAGCCATAATGTCAAAGTGGAATTATATTTATTGAAATGTTTGCAAATGAATAAAAAATGAAACGCTGAAATGTCTTGAGTCAAAAGTATTGAACCTCTTTGTTATGACAAGCTGAAATAAGTTCAGAAGTAAAAATGTGCTTAACAAGTTACATAATACGTCTCATGGACTCACTCTGCACAATAATAGTGTTTACCATGATTTTTGAATGACTACCTCATCTCTGTACCCCACACACACATTTATCTGTAAGGTCCATCAGTCGAGCAGTGAATTTCAAACACAGATTCAACCACAAAGACCAGGGGGGGGTTTCCAATGCCTCGCAAAGAAGGACACCTATTGGTAGATGGGTAAATATCCCTTTGAGCATGGTGAAGGTATTAATTACACTTTGGATAGTGTTTTAATACAACCAGTCACTACAAAGATACAGGCGTCCTTCCTAACTCAGTTGTCAGAGAGGAAGGAAACCGCTCAGGGATTTCACCATGAGGCCAATGGTGACTTTAAAATAGTTACAGAGTTGAATGGCTGTGATAGGAGAAAACGGAGGATGGATCAACGACATTGTAGTTACTCCACAATACTAACCTAATTGACAGAGTGAAAAAAAGGAAGCCTGTACAGATACAATATATTCCAACAAGGCACGAAAGAAATACTGCAAAAATGTGGGAAAGCAATTCACTTTTTGTCCTGAACACAAAGTGTTATGTTTGGGGCAAATCCAATCCAATATATTGTTGAGTACCACTCTTCATTATTTGCAAGCATAGTGAAGGCTGCATATGGGTATGCTTTTAATCGTTATTGACTGCAGAGTTTTTCAGGATAAAAAATAGAATCTGGTTTAGTCTGCTTTTCTCCAGACACTGGGAGATTAATTCACCTTTCAACAGGACATTAACCTAAAACACAAGGCCAAATCTACACTGGAGTTGCTTACCAAGAAGACAGAGAATGTTCCTGAGAGGACGAGTTACAGTTTTGATGTAAATCTGCTTGAAAATCTATGACAATATCTGAAAATGGTTGTCTAGTAATGGTCTACATCCAACTTGACAAAGCATAAAGAATTTAAAAGAATAATAATAAGAGTAATAATGTAATATTTAGTAGTTTAAAAATATATATATTCTGTTTGGGAACCTACTGTAGCCATGCAATGTCATAAGGTACTGCCTTCATTAGGCTACCTTGTTTAGGAAACTCATTGGAACCCAGGACCGATTTTTTTTTCCTCACAGATGAAAAAAAGTTGTTAAGAACACATTCTTATTTACAATGACGGCCTACCCCGGCCAAACCCTAACCTGGACGACGCTGGACCAATTGTGCGCCGCCCTATGGGACTCCCAATTTTGGCCGGTTGTGATACAGACAGGAATCAAACCAGGGTCTGTAGTAATGCCTCTAGCACTGAGATGCAGTGCCTTAAACCGCTGCGCCACTCGGGAGCCCATTAAATAATATGGTAGCTTCGTTAAGTTTTGGTAGTGGCGCGATGAATATGTATAGCTAGTTGGCTAAGCTTTGATCAGCAAGGATATCCCAAAATGGCTGGGCACTGCCAAGAGCAAAAGAACGGAGGACCACCATGTTGAGAGCGATACCAAGCTCACGGAACAGCATGCAGCAAGCCCGACCACAGAGGTCGAGGAGCCTACTGTAGCATAAAATGTAATACCTACCCATCCCCCACACCGCCTGCTGACCAACAAGATCGAGAAGAGCCAGGGCCTAGCACCACCAGCAGCAGGAGGGTAACATCATAACAAGCACCTGCGCCTCTTTTACCCCAACCACTAGCACCTGACGACGTGTTGAATCGAACCTAAACTGAAGCAGATGAAGCAGAGTTTATTGTGGCACATTCTTGCAAAGTGAAATCGCAACCACAGTCAGCAACAACAAATGAACCCCACTCAGTGTTCCTCAAAGATACGGCGGGCCTCTGTCAGCAATGCCGACTGTGCTGTTGGCACTGAAACATGAATAAAAATGTTGGGGCATCTACAGCAATGTGCGAAAATTCCTTCTCCACCTTGAAGAACACAGACTCTGAACTCAGTACATGTTACATCAACGAAAAGCCCAGCTTGTCCAGCTTGCATTTGAGAAGCCAGGAAGGAGAATGGAATCAGAAACTTCTTATGAGGTTTAACACAGCATCGAAGAGGCTGCAGCTCCTCTAAATGGTAAGCTACGATCTGATTTATTCATTGGCTTTTGCTCATGTAAGCCTACTGGTTGTTTGGCTAGAAGTTTTATGTAATGTATAGTTTAGGCATTTGATTTTTACTTCAATGCAATGGATCTTTTAGATGTATCTGTGATTCTTAATATCATTAGGCTACTGGCTTTTGCGAATCTAATTATTATTAATCGATATACAGCTTTGCATTATTTTATGGGTATAGAGACAATGACCAATGAAGCCTAATTGGTTGTGTTCTGAGGTGAGCCCTGGCTCAGTGCTCCTGGCTGTCTACTCCAGTGGTGCTGAAATTGTCAGAGCATCTAACGTGTGTGTGTGTGTGTGTGTGTGTGTGTGTGTGTGTGTGTGTGTGTAACTCACTCTACCATACAGAAAATATAACAGAGTTGAAGTCGGAAGTTTACATACACCTAGGTTGGAGTCATTAAAACTCATTTTTCAACCACTCCACAAATGTCTTGTTAACAATCTATAGTTTTGGCAAGTTGGTTAGGACATCTAATTTGTAAATGTAAGTAATTTTTCAAACAATTGTTTATAGACATATTATTTCACTTATACAGTGCCTTGCGAAAGTATTCGGCCCCCTTGAACTTTGCGACCTTTTGCCACATTTCAGGCTTCAAACATAAAGATATAAAACTGTATTTTTTTGTGAAGAATCAACAACAAGTGGGACACAATCATGAAGTAGAACGACATTTATTGGATATTTCAAACTTTTTTAACAAATCAAAAACTGAAAAATTGGGCGTGCAAAATTGTTCAGCCCCCTTAAGTTAATACTTTGTAGCGCCACCTTTTGCTGCGATTACAGCTGTAAGTCGCTTGGGGTATGTCTCTATCAGTTTTGCACATCGAGAGACTGACATTTTTTCCCATTCCTCCTTGCAAAACAGCTCGAGCTCAGTGAGGTTGGATGGAGAGCATTTGTGAACAGCAGTTTTCAGTTCTTTCCACAGATTCTCGATTGGATTCAGGTCTTTCGCCAGGCACTGTAATTCACTGCATCACAATTCCAGTGGGTCAGAAGTTTACAATACACTAAGTTGACTGTCTTTAACAATTGGAGGTGTACGTGTGGATGTATTTCAAGGCCTACCTCCAAACTCAGTGCCTCTTTACTTGACATCATGGAAAAATCAAAAGAAATCAGCCAAGACCTCAGAAAATAAATTGTAGACCTCCACAAGTCTGGTTCATCCTTGGGAGCAATTTCCAAATGCTTGTAGGTACCAAATCAATCCCAGAACAACAGCAAAGGACCTTGTGAAGATGCTGGAGGAAACAGGTACAAAAGTATCTATAATCTATAAGGGACCTCAGTAGGCCTATTGTATTCATTGCTATGCATAAACACTGTATATATAATGTCGATTGAAAGTCAATGCCCTACAGTACACCTGAAACGGTAAATATAATCTCTGTGTAAATGCTTAGTGTGTTTGGCCTGTATCCGCTCAGCTGTAAGTGAGCAAGTGTGTACTCTGTCGAACATAACCGCGAGCACTCATCCCCATCCTAACTAGGCATGTACACAATTTTCTGGTCAACAGACAATGCACATTTAGCACACACTCGTGCTCGTCTTCATCGACCGAACCCACCCCGGGATATTCCGGAGTGTGTTAGTAAACAAAAGTGCAGGAGGGAATAAATAAAGACTTACGGCGATGTATAACTGATGTTAAAGAGCCAGCAGTAGAACTTATATACAGATGTAACATTCACAGTGTGTTGATCCATCCAGGTAGCCTAGCGGTTAGAGCCTTGGGCCAGTAACCAAAAGGTTTGAATACCAGTCAACTCCAGCAACACGCTTAACTCTATTTCGCTCCAGGGGGGCCGTCCTACTATGGCTAACCCTGTAAAACAACACAAATGACATTGGTGGCGTACACAGTTAGTATGTGTCATGGTGGGTGCAAGGAAATGCTTATGTGCCTAGTTCTTATCAATCAATGCAGTGAATGTCAAACAAGCACATAATAATACATTTCAAATAACATTTTATTAGACACACGCACCGAATACAACAGGTGTAGTAGACCTTACAGTGAAATGCTTACTTACGAGCCCCTAACCGACAGTGCAGTTTAAAAAAAATACAGATGAGAATAAGAGATAAAAGGTAGCAAGTAATTAAAGAGGAGCAGAAAAAAAATAACATATACAGGGGAAGCCGGTACAGAGTCAATGTGCAGGGGCACCGGTTAGTTGAGGTAGTACGTACATGTAGGTAGAGTTAATTAAAGTGACTATGCATAGATGACAACAGATAGTGGCAGTGATGTGGAGAGGGGAGGGGGAGGGCAATGTGAATAGTCTGGGTAGCCATTTGACTAGATGATCTTATGGCCTGGGGGTAGAAGCTGACAGGGAATTTTTATTAGGATTAAATGTCAGGAATTGTGAAAAACTGAGTTTAAATGTATTTGGTAAAGGTGTATGCAAACTTCCGACTTCAACTGTAAATAGTATTTAAACATTATTAAAGTGACCAGTGTTCAATGACTATGTACATAGGTCAGCAGTCCCTAAGGTCAGGGTAGAGTGGCTGGTGGTAGCCAACTAGTGACATTGACTAAGGGGCAGAGTAGGACAAAGGACTGGGGGGACTGGGGGGAGGTCGTCTAATGGTGGCTGTTTAACAGTCTGATGGCCTGGGGATAGAAGCTGTTGCACCTGTACTGTCTTTTTTTATTTATCTGTATTGTTGTTTATTAAACATTTTCTTACACATTAAACCTAAATTAAACCTCATTATTGGGATGGCAGAAACTGAACAAGACCTGCAGAAGATGTTATTATGTACAGATAATGCATTTTGAACCAGGTAGTAAGAGGTACTAAGTGTTTTTCTGTTTTGGTGAAGAAATGCTTGAGTTTACTGGCAATTAAAAATATCTGGGTCTTTATTTTGATGAACGGCACATTTCCCCTGGCCAACTCAGTAAATAGAGCTCTTTGGGGAGGTATATGAAAAACAAAAACACTCAAAGATATTGGTTTCGCCACGTATTTCAAACTGTGTCAGACATGCGTGTCTCCTGTTCTGGACTATTCAGCAGGAGTGTGGGTTGCTAACAGGTATCTCAAAAACCCTAACAGAGCAGGATGTAATGTTTTTAGGTATCCACAAGTTTGCGCCTATACTGACAATAACTAGGCACACGGGCTGGGAACCGTGTGAGGTGAGATGGAAGCATGTATTGTGAGATATGTTGTTGGATATGCCAATTGCCAGAATAGCAAGAAAAGTTTTTCAATGGGATCTCTCCATATGAGAGCATAGGCAACTGATGGTTTGGGCTAGGCCCGTTAGTTCCAGTGAAGGGAAATCTTAACACGACCACATACAATGACATTCTAAACTATTCTGTACTTCCAACTTTGTGGCAACAGTTTGGGGAAAGCCCTTTCCTGTTTCAGCATGACAATGCCGCCGTGCACAAAGCGAGGTCCATACAGAAATGGTTTGTCGCGATCGCTGTAGAAGAACTTGACTGGCCTGCATAGAGCCCTGACCTCAATCCCATCTAACACCTTTGGTATGAATTGGAACACCAACTGCGAGCCAGGCCTAATTGCCCAACATCAGTGCCAGACCTCACTAAAGCTCTTGTGGCTGAATGGAAGCACATTCCTGCAGCAATGTTCCAACATCTAGTGGAATGCCTTCCCAGAAGAGAGGAGGCTGTTATGGCAGCAAAGGGGGGCCCAACTCCACATTAATACCCATGATTTTGGAATTAGATTTTTGATGAAAAGGTGTCCAAATACCTTTGGTTATGTAGTGTATATTATGTACAACCTACCTAAAAGCAAGAGATCGCTATGTGCACAGGTAAGATCAGGGATATGAACTGCGTATTGAAACAGGTAAGATCAGGGATATGAACTGCGTATTGAAACAGGTCAGAACAGGGATATTGACCAGCGTATTGAAACAGGTCAGATCAGGGATATGAACTGCGTATTGAAACAGGTAAGATCAGGGATATGAACTGCGTATTGAAACAGGTCAGAACAGGGATATTGACCAGCGTATTGAAACAGGTAAGATCAGGGATATGAACTGCGTATTGAAACAGGTCAGAACAGGGATATTGACCAGCGTATTGAAACAGGTCAGATCAGGGATATTCACCTGCGTATTGAAACAAGTCAGATCGGGGATATTGACCTGCGTATTGAAACAAGTCAGATCAGGGATCAGAAAGTCACAAGTCATATAATAAGTTGCATGGACTCACTCTGTGTGTAATACTAGTGTTTAACATGATTTTTGAATAACTACCTAATCTCTGTACCCCACAAATACAATTACAATGCCCTCCACTAATATTGTCACCCTTAGTAAATATGAGCAAAACAGGCTGTTTATGCATATATTTGCTGTTTATCCTCTTGGTCTTTCTTTAAAAATATTCACAAAAATCAAACCTTGAATTGAAGTAAAATGATAGAAAAAAATTCATGTGAAATAAATATCTTTCTTCGAAACGTGTGCCACAATTATTAGCACTCTAAAATTCTTAAGTTCACCCAAGTGATTAGGGAAACTTAAGTGGTAAACCATGACTTCCTTTTTCACTGGGGTATAAATATGAGGTGACACACAGGCCTTTTTCACTGGGGTATAAATATGAGGTGACACACAGGCCTTTTTCACTGGGGTATAAATATGAGGTGACACACAGGCCTTTTTCACTGGAGTATAAATATGAGGTGACACACAGGCCTTTTTCACTGGGGTATAAATATGAGGTGACACACAGGCCTTTTTCACTGGGGTATAAATATGAGGTGACACACAGGCCTTTTTCACTGGGGTATAAATATGAGGTGACACACAGGCCTTTTTCACTGGGGTATAAATATGAGGTGACACACAGGCCAAGTTCCCATAGTCATCCATCACTATGGGAAAGAACCAAGAATACAGTAATGATGTGGGAAATAAGGTTGTTGAGCTGCACAAATCAGGAAATGGCTGTAAGAAAATAGTTCAACGGTTGAAAATTCCCATTTCCACTATCAGGGCAATAATTCAGAAGTTTAAAGCTACTTGAGATGTTAACAATCGTCCTGGAAGAGGACGTGTGTCTAAATCGACCCCGCGCACAGTTAGGAGGATGGTTCCAGTGTCCAAAAAATCTCAAAGGATCACAGCTGTAGAATTGTAGATGTTAGTTGGGTCTTGGGGTCAGAAAGTCTCCAAAACTAAGATCAAAAGTCTTTGTTTTTTATGGCAACAAATTCAAGCGCCTACAGTTTTCCAAACGTGGAACTTTCAATGTGATTGGGTTCTATGGTCAGATAAGACCAAAATAGATATTTTTGGAAACAAACACCAGAGGTAGATTTGGCGTAGACAGAAAAATAGAAAAGTACCTCATCCCCACTGTGAAGTATGGTGGTTGATCTTTGATGTTGTGGGGCTCTTTTTCTTCTAACGGCCCTGGACAAATTGCTAGGATACATGGTATCCTGGACTCCATCAAGTACCAGCAGATATTAAATCAAAACCTGACTACCTCTGCTCGAAAGCTTAAACTGGGCCGTGGTTAGATCTTCTAGCAGGACAATGACCCAAAGCACTCATAATCAACATAAAAATGGTTCACTGACCACGGAATCAAGGTTTTGCCATGGCCATCCCAGTCCCCTGACCTAAACCCCATAGAAAACCTGTGGGATGAGTTGAAGAGGAGAGTAAACAAGCGTAGACCTTGGGAATCTGAAGGATTTGGCGAGATTCTGCATGGAGGAATGGTCTCAGATCCCTTGCCATGTGTTCTCCAACCTCATTACGAATTATAGGAGAAGACTCAGAGCTGTTATCTTGGCAAAGGGAGGTTGCACAAAGTATTGAATGAAGGGATGCCAATAATTGTGGCACACATACAGTTGAAGTCAGAAGTTTACAGACACTTAGATTGGAGTATTTAAAACTCGTTTTTCAACCACTCCACAAATTTCTTATTAATTAACGAACTATAGTTTTGGCAAGTCGGTTAGGACATCTACTTTGTGCATGACACAAGTCATTTTTCAAACAATTGTTTATAGACAGATTATTTCACTCATAATTCACTATCACAATTCCAGTTGGTCAGAAGTTTACAATACACTAAGTTGACTGTGCCTTTAAACAGCTTGGAAAATTCCAGAAAATGTCATGGCTTTAGAAGCTTCTGATAGGCTAATTGACATCATTTGAGTCAATTGGAGGTGTAGCTGTGGATGTATTTCAAGGCCTACCTTCAAACTCAGTGCCTCTTTGCTTGACATCATGGGAAAATCAAAAGAAATCAGCCAAGACCTCCGAAAAAAAATTACGTCTGGTTCTACCTTGGGAACAATTTCCAAATGCCTGAAGGTACCACGTTCATCTATACAAACAATAGTATGCAAGTATAAACACCATGGGGCCACGCAGCCGTCATACCGCTCAGGAAGGAGACGCGTTCTGTCTCCTAGAGATGAACGTACTTTGGTACGAAAAGTGCAAATCAATCCCAGAACAACAGCAAAGGACCTTGTGAAGATGCTGGAGGAAACCGGTACAAAAGTATCTATATCCACAGTAAAAACGAGTCCTACATCGACATAACCTGAAAGGCCGCTCAGCAAGGAAGAAGCCATTGCTAAAAAAACGCCTTAAAAAAGTCAGAATACGGTTTGCAACTGCACATGGGGACAAAGATCGTACTTTTTGGAGAAATGTCCTCTGGTCTGATGAAACAAAAATAGAACTGTTTGGCCATAATGACCATCATTATGTTTGGAGGAAAAAGGGGGAGGCTTGCAAGCCGAAGAACATCATCCCAACCGTGAAGCACAGGGGTGGCAGCATCATGTTGTGGGGATGCTTTGCTGCAGGAGGGACTGGTGCACTTCACAAAATAGATGGCATCAAGAGGAAATAAAATGATGTGGATATATTGAAGCAACATCTCAAGACATCAGTCAGGAATTTAAAGCTTGGTCACAAATGGGTCTTCCAAATGGACAATGACCCAAGCATACTTCCAAAGTTGTGGCAAAATGGCTTAAGGACAACAAAGTCAAGGTATCGGAGTGGCCATCACAAAGCCCTGACCTCAATCCTATAGAACATTTGTGGGCAGAACTGAAAAAGCGCATGCAAGCAAGGAGGCCTACAAACCTGACTCAGTTACACCAACTCTGTAAGGAGGAATGGGCCAAAATTCACCCAACTTATTGTGGGAAGCTTGTGGAAGGCTACCCAAAACATTTGACCCCAGTTAAACAATTTAAAGGCAATGCTATCAAATACCACCCTGCATCCCACTGCTGGTTTGCTTCTGAAGCTAAGCAGGGTTGGTCCTGGTCAGTACCTGGATGGGAGACCAGATGCTGCTGGAAGTGGTGTTGGAGGGCCAGTAGGAGGCACTCTTTCCTCTGGTCTAAAAAAAAAAAGAAATATCCCAATGCCCCAGGGCAGTGATTGGGGACACTGCCCTGTGTAGGGTGCTGTCTTTTGGATGGGATGTTAAACTGGTGTCCTGGCTAAATTCCCAATCTGGCCCTCGAACCATCACGGTCACCTAATAATCCCCAGTTTACAATTGGCTCATTCATCCCCCTCCTCTCCCCTGTAACTTTTCCCCAGGTCGTTGCTGCAAATGAGAACGTGTTCTCAGTCAACTTACCTGGTAAAATAATGGATAAATACTAATTGAGGGTATGTAAATTTCTGACCCATTGGGAATGTGATAAAAAAAATAAAAGCTGAAATAAATCATTCTCTCTACTATTATTCTGACATTTCACATTCTTAAAATAAAGTAGTGATCCTAACTGACCTAAGACAGGGAATTTTTACAAGGATTAAATGTCAGGAATTGTGAAAAACTGAGTTTAAATGTATTTGGCTGAGGTGCATGTAAACTTCCGACTTCCACTGTATATTTAAGAAAAATATTTGTTTTATGATAAGAATTAATTTTTTCTTTCAATTATTTTACTTTAATTAAAGGTTTGATTTAATAAACAATAAAGAAAAACATTTCACTGCCAGTTTTATTCATATTTACCAAGGGTTCCAATGTTAGTCAAGGCACTGTATCTGTAAAGTCCCTCAGTCGAGCAGTTATTTTCAAACACAAATTCAACCACAAAGACCAGGGAGGTTTTCCAATGCCTCGCAAAGAAGGCACCTATTGGTAGATAAAATAAATAAATAGAAGCGGACATTGAATCGAGCATGAAGTTATTAATTAAACTTTGGATGGTGTATTAATACACCCAGTCACTACAAAGATACAGGCATCCTTTTTAACTCAGTTGCCGAAGAGGAAGGAAACCACTCAGGGATTTCACCATGAGGCGAATGGTGACTTTAAAAAACATACAAAGTTTAATGGCTGTGATAGGAGAAAACTGAGGATGGATCTACAACAGTGTAGGTACTCCACAATACTAACCTAAATGACAGAGTGGAAAGGAAGGAAAGATATTCAAAAACATGCATCCTGTTTGCAACAAGGCCTAAAGTAATACTGCAAAAAATGTGGCAAAGCAATTGACTTTATGTCCTGAATACAAAGTGTTATGTTTGGGACAAATCCAATACAACACATTGCTGAGCACCACTCTCCATATTTTCAAGCATAGTGGTGGTGGCTGCAGCATGTTATGGGTACGCTTGTAATCGTTAAGGACTGCCAAAGCTGATTCTAACATGTATTGACTCAGGGGGTTGAATACTTATTTAATTAAGATATATTAGTGTTTATTTTTCATATCATAAAAAAATATATAATTTTTCTTCCACTTTCACCATTCGAGTATTTTGTGTAGATTGTTGACAAAAAATGACAATGAAATCGATTTTAATCCTGCTTTATAACACATCAAAATGGGGAAAAAGTCAAAGGGTGTGAATACTTTCTGAAGGCACTCAACAGACTGTATATATGTTGATGTCTTTATCTAGCCTTTATTTAACTAGGCAAGACATTTGACCTAGATAGTTTGTGTGTATGTATTGATGTGTAGGCTACATGTGCCTTTCTGTTTAAAAATGGATGTAGTTCTGTCCTTGAGCTGTTCTTGTCTGTTACTGTTCTGTATTATGTCATGTTTCATGTTTTGTGTGGACCCCAGGAAGAGTTGCTGCTGCTTTTGCAACAGCTAATGGGGATCCTAATAAAATACGCCCCCAAAAATACATTGATCCAATTAATTTACATAATGTTCATGCCCTTAATGAATCATCAAGAACCAATATTGTCACAGATTCGTTCCTGCTTTGGACTTCCATATGTAGAATACCACAATAACAACACTATTGGTATGTGTGTACAGTATGAACCCCTTTATTCATTAGTCTCTCTGTGCCACTGTCTTTTAAGGCAGACTGTTAGGCTAAAAGGTAGGACAGAAGGTACAAGAGAAGCCCTCCAAAGACAGGAGTGTTGTGGAGTGCCAGGAGTTTTTCTTTCTCCTGACCATGTGACCTGATAGGGCAACACTTTGGGCTCTAGTCGTGAAATGACCAGGAAACACTCTAGGCTCTAGTTACAGCCTACAACTAGGGTCTAGAGTTTCTCCTGGTCAGGTCACATGATCTGGGGAAAAACTCCTGGTCCTAGCCATGAGACACAAACAGTAAATGAACCTTAGTAGCGGTCCTGTAGAAGTGGCTACGACAACATCACTTAATGTCTGAGTAGAAAGAACAGCTAGATCAATAGAAGTGCTTTGTTATGAATAGAACCAGGGTCCTGTTTCTCCATTTCAAGTTTAACAAACAATATGTAACAGCAGTGCTGTTTGTCTGGGTGAATGAACAAAAAATACATTTGTTGTTTATCATTCATATTTTATATTTGTGCTTCAAAATAAGATTGGTAATCATTTCATCATTTGCTCCTATTATTGATGTGTGCATACTGATTTACAGTCTTCCCCAGTGCGTTATCATCTGCATCTTCCTGTTTAAATCTCATTTTAACAGTTCTGATTGGACAGCTGACTGGGGGGCGGTCACAAGAACAACTTCCACCACATGCAATCTCTTATTTTCTCCCCCGAAGTAATCTCTATACTTGAGTAATATGTATGTATTTAGGATTTCTATTTCATACAAGTTAAAGCAGTGTACAAACTGCATCTGTAAATGACTTTTCATGCACTTGATCAAGCGGCTTCTCTTCAAGTGTTACCCAACTGTAAGACATTCATCTATGATCTATTTACTGTTAAGTCTCCTGCTAAGTCACATTCAGTCCACAATCATTGGGACGTCTGGATAATTAGTCCAGCAGTAATATTTGTATTAAAAGTCCTAAAATTGTGTGAGGGAATATGCAATTGTGCACATTATCGTATGGTAACAGATTGGCAAAATAAATATAAAAGATGAATGCTCATTGCCTTGGTTAATGTTAGGTAAAAGGATGATGTCAAAATAAAAAAATAGCATCCAAATTCTGACATTGACCAAGAAAACACCTGTTAGTTTTGTTTGAAGAACACTTTTCTCTGTCCCCACACCTCAATGCAAAAAAAGCTAGAAAACACTGTAGGTACCATGACCATGATACAGTTTCACTACAAAACTGAGTAAAATCAGGAAACAGTCCTCCCATCTTGTTTTAATGTTTGTCCGAGGCCCAGTTAGTCCATGTGTGGTCTTTGAGTGAATCCTCCGTTCAGGAGAGCAGGCATAGTTAGCCTCTGGGGTTCTCAGAAATAGAGGATAAAAAGCCCTGCTGTTGCCTCTCCCTTCCAATAACCTCCATTGTCCGTCTCTGTCTCAGGCTCTGAGTTAGTCCAGGAGCAGGAAGTACCCCTCAGTATCAGCAAATCAAAGAAAAGGTAAAAAGTCAGAGTGTAGAGGGTAGAGGTTAGAGGTCGCCGCTCTGGGGCTCTGGGTTGCGGCCCTCCTGGTTGCGGTTGCAACCCAGTCTGGGGAAGCGTGACGAGGCTTTGGACCGGGCTGTCTTACTGCTCCCCTCGCTGGCCACTGGTGTGTCCCTGGGAGGAGACAAAAGGTCAAGAATTCAGCAAAGGAAACCAGAGGTTAGTAATGCCACTTTTTATTTTATTCTTGGCACCAACCAGAACTTGAGGCTGGAACTTGAACTGTGTTCCTGTGAATGTGCCATTTTCGGCAGAACGTGCTGGCTGCTGACACTAAGGGCGACACTTTTGGGATGAGGTGAGACCGAGTCACCTCCCAAGAAAGGAGTGATGACAAGTGAAGCTTTTGAAGAATCAGGTTCTAATCTCTCTCTTCATCTAAGCCCTCGTCCTAACCAGGTGCCCACTCAGTCATTCATAAAAGAAAGGTCACCATTTTGGATGAGTCATCAATGCTAAGACAGCTCTACTGTTAATGTAGATATCATCAACTCAGATCTTTATTCAGCAGAAGAATGGCACCAGAGGGGATGGCTGCCGTTTTACGGGCTCCTAACCAATTGTGCTATTTTGTGTGTTTTTTTCGCATTTGTTTATTTTGTTGATGCTACCGTCTACTAAGACCGAAAAGAGCTTCTGGATATCAGAACAGCGATTACTCACCTCAAACTGGACAAAGATGATTTTTTATGAGTCAGACTCAAAGGATATAATGTTCCCAGACAAGGCCCAAACCCCCGTCATTCACATGAAGAAAATGAAGAAAAAGAAATACATGGGGCGGAGATCAGGATGCCTTGTGAGAATTAGTCGGCGAGTGGGTAACCCGCCTCTACCATCCATTCTATTAGCCAACTGTCACACCCTGATCTGTTTCACCTGTCCTTGTGATTGTCTCCACCCCCCTCCAGGTATCGCCCATCTTCCCCATTATGCCATGTTCTCTGTTTGTCCGTTCCCAGTTCGTCTTGTTTGTCAAGTCAACCAGCGTTTTGTTTCTCAGCTCCTGCTTTTTCCCAGTCTCTCTTTTCTCGCCCTCCTGATTTTGACCCTCGCCTGCCTGACCACTCTGCCTGACCCTGAGCCTACCTACTGTCGTGGAAATTCAAATTCAGTACTGGTATCCACAGGTGACCGCTACCTCTCAGATCATAGGCAGGTCCAGCTGCTCAATAATAAACATGAATCACCCTGAGATCTCAATTTCTGATCTCCTGTGCACAGTTTACCCAGATCTTCAGGAGCGGTCAACAGGTGAAGTTGCAGATCACCTCCTCGTCGCCAAGAATGTTGTGGAAATTCAGTACTGAGAGAGACTTGGTCATTTCTTCAAACAATCATCTTTATTTAATATCGATTAATTATTCACATAATGAAGCCGTCAGCCCAGAAGTCTTGACTGTCGGACCGAGTTCTTGAACCATACAGAGAATACTGTGTCTTTATATACCAAACCTAAAAATGCTTCAACCATGGCTGGCTCCACCCTTCCCATATAGTTTGGGATCATCCTGTCTTTATCTGCCCCTGGCGTTATCTTAACCCCCAACTCTGGCCTAATTTCCTAGATGCCAGGATGTCTGAGAACCACTGAGGCCTTTGTTCTACTCCTCTCTAGTCACAATCACCCCACATCCTGTCACTGGAATGCCAGCTGTCGGTTTTATCACCAGGTCAATCAATGTCCACGACACCCAGACTAGATGCAGGAAGCTAGAGTGGACACCATAACACTCAGCATTAGCAGGACAGACATGTCTTACTGTTCGTTAAGTAAATAATTGTTACATGTCCAACAAATAAAGTGAATACATCATTTTCCCCTCACACTACCAACCTGTACCTTTGACCCCCACTGGATTTTTGACCGCTGCTTATCCTGAGCCTGCCTCCCGTCCGGTACCGTTGCCTCACCTCTGGTTTCCTGACACCTGCCTGCCTTGACCTGTCTATTGTCTGCCCCTATTGGATCATTAAACTATTGTTTTTTTTGACGTGTTCTGCATCTGGGTCTTACCTTCATACTTGATACCAACGTGCAATTACTGGAGAATAACCTGGATGAGCTCCGTTCGAGACTATCATACCAACAGGACATTAACCTCTTGAACCTCTGGGGGCAGTATTTCATTTTTGGATGAAAAACGTTCCTGTTTTAAACAAGATATTTTGTCACGGAAAGATGCTCAACTATGCATATAATTGACAGCTTTGGAAAGAAAACACTCTGACGTTTCCAAAACTGCAAAAATATTGTCTGTGAGTGCCACAGAACTAATGCTACAGGCGAAACCAAGATGAAATTTCATACAGGAAGTGAGCCAGATTTTTGAGGCGCTGTGTTCCAATGTCTCCTTATATGGCTGTGAATGCGCAAGGAGAGAGCCTACACTTTCTGTCGTTTCCCCAAGGTGTTTGCAGCATTGTGACGTATTTGTAGGCATATCATTGGAAAATTGACCATAAGAGACTACAATTACCAGGTGTCCGCTCTGTGTCCTCCGTCTAAACTATTGCGTAATCTCCAGGTGCGCGCATTTTTCCATTTTGAACAGAGGAGAAACCAAACTGCCACGAGTGACTTATCATCGAATAGATATGTGAAAAACACCTTGAGGATTGATTCTAAACAACGTTTGCCATGTTTCTGTCGATATTATGGAGTTAATTTGGAAAAAAGTTTGCGTTGTAATGACTGAATTTTCGGGGGGTTTTCTCAGCCAAACGTGATGAACAAAACGGAGCGATTTCTCCTACACAAATAATCTTTTTGGAAAAACTGAACATTTGCTATCTAACTGAGAGTCTCCTCATTGAAAACATCCGAAGTTCTTCAAAGGTAAATTATTTTATTTGAATGCTTTTCTTGTTTTTGTGAAAATATTGCCTGCTGAATGCTAGGCTTAATGGTATGCTAGCTATCAATACTCTTACACAAATGCTTGTGTAGCTATGGTTGAAAAGCATTTTTTGAAAATCTGAGATGACAGTGTTGTTAACAAAAGGCTAAGCTTGTGAGCCAATATATTTATTTAATTTCCTTTGCGATTTTCATGAATAGTTAACGTTGCGTTATGGTAATGAGCTTGGGGCTTTAATTACGCTCCCGGATACGGGATTGCTCGTCGCAACAGGTTAAAAACTGTAATATCGTATTACTGAGTCGTGGCTGAACGATGACACGGATAATATACAGTTGGCAGGGTTTTCCGTGCATCGGGGGAAAAAAACAGTCTAGTAAGACGAGGGGTGGGGGTGTGTGTCTATTTGTCAATAACAGCTGGTGCATGAAGTCTAATATTAAGGTAGACTCGAGGTATTGCTCGCCTGAGGTAGAGTACCTCATGATAAGCTGTAGACCACACTATCTACCAAGAGTTTTCATCTATATTTTTTGTAGCCGTCTATTTACTACCACAAACCGACGCTTGCACGAAGACCGCACTCAACGAGCTGTATGAGGCCATATGCAAACAAGAAAATGCTCATCCAGAAGCGGCACTCCTAGTGGCTGTGGACTTTAATGCAGGGAAACTTAAATCTGTTTTACCTCATTTCTACCAGCATGTCAAATGTGCAACTAAAGGGGAAAAAAACTCTAGACCATCTTCACTCCACACACAGAGACGCGTACAAAACTCTCCCTCACCCTCCATTTGGAAAATCTGACCATAATTCTACCCTTCTGATTCCTGCTTACAAGCAAAAAGTGAAGCAGGAAGTACCAGTTAATCGCTTAATAAGGAAGTGGTCAGACGATGCGGATGCTACGCTACAGGACTGTTTTCCTAGCACAGACTGGAATATGTTCCAGGATTCATCAAATGGCATTGGGGAATATACCACCTCAGTCACCAGCTTCATCTACAAGTGCATCGATGACGTTCCCCCCACAGTGACCGTACGTACATTTCCCAACCAGAAGTCATGTATAACAGGCAACATCCACACCAAGCTAAATGCTAGAGCTGCTGCTTTCAAGGAGCGGGACAGTAATCCGGACGCTTATAAAAAAATTAAGTGCTTTGAAAGGCTGGTCATGGCTCACATCAAACACCATCATCCCGGAAACCCTAGACCCACTTCAATTCGCATACAGCCCCAACAGATCCACAGAAGACTCAATCTCAATCATACTCCACACTGCCCTTTCCCACCTGGAGAAAAGGAACACCTATGTGCGAATGCTGTTTATTGACTACAGCTCAGCGTTCAACATAGTGCCCACAAAGCTCATCACTAAGCTATGGACCCAGGGACAAGACACCTCCCTCTGCAACTGGATCCTGGACTTCCTGACGGCCCGCCCCCCAGGTGGTAAGGGTAGGCAACAAAACATCTGCCACTCTAATCCTCAACACAGGGGCCCCTTAGGGGTGCGTGCTTAGTCCCCTCCTGTACTCCCTGTTCACCCACAACTGTGTGGCCAGGCATGAATCAAACACCATCATTAAGTTTGCAGATGACACAAGTCAACCAGGCCTGATCACCAACAACGATGAGACAGCCTATAGGAAGGAGGTCAGAGACCTGGCAGTGTGGTGACAGGACAACAACCTCTCCCTCAATGTGAGCAAGACAAAGGATATTATCATGGACTACAGGAAAAGGATGGCCGAACACGCCCCCATTGACATCGACGGGGCTGTAATGGAGCGGGTTGAGAGTTTTAAGTTCCTTGGTGTCCACATCACCAACAAAATATCATGGTCCAAACACACCAAGAAAGTCGTGAAGAGGGCACGACAACACCTTTCCCCCCTCAGGAGACTGAAAAGATTTGGCATGGGTCCCCAGATCCTCAAAAAGTTCTACAGCTGCACCATTGAGAGCATCCTAACTGGTTGCATCACCTCCTGGTATGGCAACTGCTCGACATCCAGAGGGTAGTGCGTACAGCCCAGTACATCACTGGGGCCAAGCTTCCTGCCATCCAGGACCTATATAATAAATAGGTGGTCAAAGACTCCAGTCACCAGAGTCATAGGCTGTTCTCTCTGCTACCGCATGGCAAGCGGTACCGGAGTGCCAATTCTAGGTCCAAAAGGCCTTACCAGCTTCTACCCCCAAGCCATAAGACTGCTGAACAATTAATCAAATTTCCACCCGGACTATTTGTATTGACACCCACCCACCCTTTGTTTTTACACTGCTGCTACTCGCTGTTTATTATCTATGCATAGTCACTTTACCCCTACCTACATGTACAAATTACCTCGACTAACATGTACCACCGAACATTGACTCGGAATCGGTACCCCTCATAATTTGTTATTTTTTTACTTTAGTTTATTTAGTAAATATTTTCTTAACTCTATTTTCTTAACTGCATTGTTGGTTAAGGGCTTGTAAGTTAGTATTTCACAGTAAGGTCTACAACCTGTTGTATTCGGTGCATGTGACAAATCAAATTTTATTTGATAATTTTATCTCAGCGTTTTAGAACCTCTGTGTTATGACTATCAGCTGCTACAGGACAGAATTCTTGTTGGGATCTGTGATTGGTCGTGCTCACCGAGTGGTCACAGCCTCAATTGGTGTGAATGATGCAGGAAATGACTGGATGCTATGACTGAGCTGGCACAAGAAGTCACTTTCAAGGTGTTCACAAAACAATTTGCATTATCTATCGCACACGCACACAGATGTGTCAGGAAATGTATTATTATGAAGTACTTTGTGAAATGCGTGTTTTTCCCATCTGACATGGCACACTCTGACGCATGTACACACACACACACACACACACACACACACACACACAGAGTGGGGTCACTCACTGGCAGAAGGGCAGCAGCTGCAGCAGGGTCTCCTTGGTGGGTTTAGCAGAGAACTCTGGCAGGGTCTGGATCAGCTTGTTCAACACCATCCTCAGGTACGACTGGAGCTGTTTCCTACGCTCCTCTACAAACTTGGCATCCTAAGGAGAAGAGAGGACAGAGGCAAGGGAGACATTAAAACTGTACCATACAGAATGAGAGGGAAAGTACAGGTAGGAGTTATAGATAAGTGTGTAGGGTAAGTGGGTGGAGAATGATGCCAGCTGTCAGATTAGATAAGGTCCCAGCTGCCATGTCTCATTTAATGGTTTGTTTGCATGGAAATGTAACACCTCCTTTTCTCTGTCTCTCTCACTCTCACTCAGTGACACACTGAGCCTCTCTCAGTCCTTGTCTCTAGCCCCTATGCTCTGTGGATGTCAAAATTCCAATCAATCAATTGAAAACTGTGGGTGTACAATGTAACACTTTTGAAGTTTATATATAAGAACCATCAGAAAAATGTTAAATTAACACTTTTCAAAGCGTTGCTCTTTTAACACTGTCATAGTGTCCTTTTCCTTACTCCAATGGTGTAGATACTATTACAGTAGGTGACGACAACTCTGAGTGTTGTCCAACTGATACTTTTCAACACCAGTGGCATTCACATTTTACAACTCAGTGTGAAAGGTACACTGCTATGGTGTTCAAAAATACTGTGAATTTAACTTCTTGAGTACAGGGGGCAGGATTTTAGTTTTTGGCTAAAAAACGTACCCATTTGAAACTGCCTAATTCTCAGGCGCAGAAACTAGAATATGCATATAATTAGGATAGAAAACACTCTAAAGTTTCCAAAACTGTCTAAATATTGTCTGTGAGGATAACAGAACTGATATTGCAGGCGAAAACCTGAACAAAATCAAACCAGGTTGTGCTGGTTTTCCTGAAAGCTCTCTGTTCCATTGGATGCTTTGCCTCCATTTAAAGGGATATCAATTAGATTCCTTTTCCTATGGCTTTCTCAAGGTGTCAACCGTCTTTAGACATAGTTTCAGGCTTTTATTTAGAAAAATGAGCGAGAAAGATAACATCGCGTCAGTGGATAGCTGGGTGTTCGCAGAGTTTTGCTTGCGCAACAGAGTGGGGCAGCCATTGTCTCTCCCTCTCCTATTGAAAAAGTGACTGTCCCGGTTGATATATTATCGATTATATATTTTAAAAACAACCTGAGGATTGATTATAAAAAACATTTGACATGTTTCTGTGGACATTACGAATACTATTTGGAATTTTCGTCTGCGATGTCGTGACCGCTCGAGCCTGTGGATTTCTGAACATAATGCGCCAAACAAATGGAGGTATTTTGGATATAAAAATGATCTTTATGGAACAAAAGGAACATTTATTAACATTTATTAACTGGGAGTGCAAACATCTGAATATCATCAAAGGTAAGCAATTTAATCTATTGCTTTTCTGACTTTCGTGACCAAGATTAATTGAAGTTTATGAACATTGATAACAAAATTCTCATAACACAGTCTCCTACTTTTTCTAGCTGTCTGTCTTTCCAGTTAACAGTTAATTGTAGAGTTACCACCATTGGCTATGTTTGTTAGACAGACACGGTTGTTGCATTCATTCACTTAAGTTAATGTGAGTGAGTGCTTAAGTAATTGTGTTATCATTCAAATAAAACACTTTAGGACAAAACATTTTATATATATATATATATATATATATATATATATATAATATATATAGTAAATCAAATTCTGTCACATGCGCAGAATACGTAGACCTTACAGTGAAATTCTCACCAACAATGCTTTAATAAGTCTGAAGAAAAACGAAGTATTTAGTAAAGAATAAATAAGTAAAATATAGAAAATAAAAGAAACAAATAATTAAACAGCAGCAGTAAAATAACAATAGCGAGGCTATGTACAGGGGGTACCGGTACAGAGTCAATGTGCTGGGGCACCAGTTAGTCGAGGTAGTTGAGGTAATATGTACATTAAGGTAGAGCTAAAGTGACTATGCATAGATAATAAACAAAAAGTAGCAGCAGCGTAAAAGAGGGGTCTGGGTAGCCCTTTGATTAGCTGTTCAGGAGTCTTATGGCTTGGGGGTAGAACCTGTTAAGAAGCCTTTTGGACCTAGACTTGGCGCTCCGGTATCGCTTGATGTGCTGTAGCAGAGAGAGCAGTCTATGAATAGGGTGATTAGAGTCTCTGACAATTTTTAGGGCCTTCCTCTGAAACCGCCTGGTATAGAGGTCCTGGATGGCAGGAAGCTTGGCCCCAGTGATGTACTGGGCCATATGCACCACCCTCTGTAGTGCCTTGCGGTCGGAGGCCGAGCAGTTGCCATCCCAGGCAGTGATGCAACCCGTCAGGATGCTCTCGATGGTGCAGCTGTAGAGCCTTTTGAGGATCTGAGGACCCATGCCAAATCTTTTCAGTCTCCTGAGGGGGAATAGGCTTTGTCGTGCTCTCTTCACGGCTGTCTTGGTGGGCTTGGACCATGTAAGTTTGTTGGTGATGTGGACGCCAAGGAACTTGAAGCTCTCAAACTGCTCCACTACAGCCTGAATTGTAAATAAATCACTGACAGTGTCAACAGCATAGCACACCCACACCATCACACCTCGTCCTCCATGCTTCACGGTGGGAACCACACATATGGAGATCACCCATTCACCTACTATGGACTCATCAGACTAAAGGACAGAGTTCCACTGTTCTAATGGCCATTGCTCATGTTTCTTGGCCCAAGCCAGTCTCTTCTTATTATTGATGTCCTTTAGTAGTGGTTTCCTTGCAGTAAATAGGGCTATCTTCTGTATACCACTCCTACCTTGTACACAACTGGTTGGCTGAAATGCATTAAGAAGGAAAGAAATTCCACAAATTAACAAGGCAATGTATTCCAGGTGACTACCTCATGAAGCTGGTTGAGAGAGTTTGCAAGAGTTTGCAAAGCTGTCATCAAGGCAAAGAATCAAAAATCTATTTTGATTTAAAAAAAAATGTACCCCCTTTTTCTCCCCAATTTCGTGGTATCCAAATATTAGTAGTTACTGTCTTGTCTCATCGCTACAACTCCCGTACGGGCTCGGGAGAGACAAAGGTCGAGAGCCATGCGTCCTCCGAAACACAACCCAACCAAGCCGCACTGCTTCTTAACACAGCGCGCATCCAACCCGGAAGCCAGCCGCACCACCGTGCATCTAGCGACCTGGTCAGCGTGCACTGCGCCCAGCCTGCCACAGGAGTCGCTTGTGCGCGATGAGACAAGGATATGCCTACCGGCCAAACCCTCCCTAACCCGGACAACGCTAGGCCAATTGTGCGTCGCCCCACGGACCTCCCGGTCGCGGCCGGCTGCGACAGAGCCTGGGCTCGAACCCAGAGTCTCTGGTGCAGCTAGCTGCAGTGCCTTAGCCACCCGGGAGGCCCCTATTTTGATTTGAACACTTTTTTGGTTACTACATGATTCCATATGTGATATTGTAGTTTGGATATCTTCACTATTGTTCTACAACTTAGAAAATAGTAAAAATAAAGAAAAACCATTGAATGAGTAGGTTTGTCCAAACTTTTGACTGGTACTGTATATATATCTATCATAAGGCGTTAGTTACTTTGATGGCCTAGTTTCTCCCAAAGACAGTGGTCTGAAACTCCTGAGTTGTATTCACCTGCAGCAGTGCATGCTGGTAAATATGATAATAATGGGCATGGTTTTAAATGTTTTTGAGTGTTTTACTCTACATTGAGTGACATCATCACACTCAACTCTGGTTAGTAAAACAAACACAGGCGACACCCCGATTGAACAGTATATTAAAAGATATGAACAACAGCTGGTCTTCAGTTACAAAGTAATGCCACATCAACATCAAAACTGCTTACACCTTGGATACGAACACTGACGATTTTGTTGTACAGCTCAACTTACAGTGCCTTGCGAAAGTATTCGGCCACCTTGAACTTTGCGACCTTTTGCCACATTTCAGGCTTCAAACATAAAGATATAAAACTGTATTTTTTTTGTGAAGAATCAACAACAAGTGGGACACAATCATGAAGTGGAACGACATTTATTGGATATTTCAAACTTTTTTAACAAATCAAAAACTGAAAAATTGGGCGTGCAAAATTATTCAGCCCCCTTAAGTTAATATTTGTAGCGCCACCTTTTGCTGCGATTACAGCTGTAAGTCGCCTGGGGTATGTCTCTATCAGTTTATCAGCTCCTTGCAAAACAGCTTGAGCTCAGTGAGGTTGGATAGAGAGCATTTGTAAACAGCAGTTTTCAGTTCTTTCCACAGATTCTCGATTGGATTCAGGTCTGGACTTTGACTTGGCCATTCTAACACCTGGATATGTTTATTTTTGAACCATTCCATTGTAGATTTTGCTTTATGTTTTGGATCATTGTCTTGTTGGAAGACAAATCTCCGTCCCAGTCTCAGGTCTTTTGCAGACTCCATCAGGTTTTCTTCCAGAATGGTCCTGTATTTGGCTCCATCCATCTTCCCATCAATTTTAACCATCTTCCCTGTCCCTGCTGAAGAAAAGCAGGCCCAAACCATGATGCTGCCACCACCATGTTTGACAGTGGGGATGGTGTGTTCAGGGTGATGAGCTGTGTTGCTTTTACGCCAAACATAACGTTTTGCATTGTTGCCAAAAAGTTCAATTTTGGTTTCATCTGACCAGAGCACCTTCTTCCACATGTTTGGTGTGTCTCCCAGGTGGCTTGTGGCAAACTTTAAACAACACTTTTTATGGATATCTTTAAGAAATGCCTTTCTTCTTGCCACTCTTCCATAAAGGCCAGATTTGTGCAATATACGACTGATTGTTGTCCTATGGACAGAATCTCCCACCTCAGCTGTAGATCTCTGCAGTTCATCCAGAGTGATCATGGGCCTCTTGGCTGCATCTCTGATCAGTCTTCTCCTTGTATGAGCTGAAAGTTTAGAGGGACGGCCAGGTCTTGGTAGATTTGCAGTGGTCTGATACTCCTTCCATTTCAATATTATCGCTTGCACAGTGCTCCTTGGGATGTTTAAAGCTTGGGAAATCTTTTTGTATCCAAATCCGGCTTTAAACTTCTTCACAACAGTATCTCGGACCTGCCTGGTGTGTTCCTTGTTCTTCATGATGCTCTCTGCGCTTTTAACGGACCTCAGAGACTATCACAGTGTAGGTGCATTTATACGGAGACTTGATTACACACAGGTGGATTGTATTTATCATCATTAGTCATTTAGGTCAACATTGGATCATTCAGAGATCCTCACTGAACTTCGGGAGAGAGTTTGCTGCACTGAAAGTAAAGGGGCTGAATAATTTTGCACGCCCAATTTTTCAGTTTTTGATTTGTTAAAAAAGTTTGAAATATCCAATAAATGTCGTTCCACTTCATGATTGTGTCCCACTTGTTGTTGATTCTTCACAAAAAAATACAGTTGTATATCTTTATGTTTGAAGCCTGAAATGTGGCAAAAGGTCGCAAAGTTCAAGGGGGCCGAATACTTTCGCAAGGCACTGTATATGTACACATATAAAGACATGAACTAGTCTTATCCCACCAGCGTTCACCTGTCTGCTACTGTATATGAGGCATGTTACTGTGATTTAACTCACTATAAGACAGGGACACACTCGGGTAGACATGGATATCAACACAACACTGAAGGCACAGACACAGGGAGATATTGCTATAGATAGGATTGCCACTGGCTACACCTGTGCGCTATGAGGCATGTTACATCAATTTACAAGGCAACTCAGACAGATACACACGGGCATGTCTATCCACGTGTGTGTACAGACATTGAGAGGATGGCGACACAAGTGAACCACACAGTCAGTGAGACAGAGGACAAATCTCAAGATCAGAGGGAACAGTATGACCAACTCAGTATCACAGATTGTTGTAAAATAGACACAAATATCTTATTGGAAATTTGTGACAGGCAAAAATTTCAATCACAGATTAAGACAGTAGGTTTCTTAAAACAGAAACGATAGGAGGGAGGTTGGTAGGGGAGGATAGGTGGGCATTTAACAAGAACGTCTAGCAACCCAAAAGCACGGCCATGCCCATTCCGAGCGGTGATACAGACGTGAGTAGTCCTGACAGAGGAAGGAAGCAAAGCGACGAGAGCTCAAAGTAGGCCAACACAGCTCCAGCAAAGGATCATGGGTAGGGCATGAACAGATTTGTGAGGTTCAAAGGAGTTGTTTGCAATGGAACTCAAATGCAAAGCTTGTGACGGGTTTAGCGAATAGAAACGTATCGTCCGTAGGGGTACAACAATCAAGCCATGACACAAACACACCATTTTTAGCTTGGAAGATACATAATATAAACAAAGAGATGCCAACTATAAAGATAGTTAACTTTGTTTTGTAACTAATGTCACAAACAGGAAGTGTAGACTAAAATACAAAAACATCAGCGAGATACTGTAGAACAGAAATCGGGCCGCCACATCGACTTATGATTATGGCACGCAAAGAAACTCCTCCTCAAAGACCGCTCCTATGAAAACGTTTATACACACAAACCGCCGTGCAACTGATGCATAAAAGATCACAAGTAACTCAGGAATGTTCATACAAGACCTCCACAATGTCTCTTTGCCCTCATTAAAGGCATTAGACATGCATATTGAATGTTACATGTGAAGACCACATACAAGATTCATAAATGATTCCACGTTTACTGGTTAATTATTCACTTAGCTCTCCTGTTCTGTCGCTCAAGGTGAAACGCCAGCCCTGACTTTAACAGCCCTCCAAGTTCTGTGATATTACAGATCATAACGATCTTGTTATCAGAAAGATCAAATATTGTTTCAAAAATGATGAGAGTAGGACAGTACACAGTTCCGTAGTCTCGAACAGCGCTCTGATTTGGTGGAACCCCCTAACACTGCCTCTACGAAGCAGCCCAGCAGGGGAGGAAGAGGAAAGCAGCAATTGAAAATTGACTGATTTGATCCAAATGAAAGGAACATGGGTAGGAAAGACGCAGAGAGAGACAGGAAAAACCTCCATCAAAGCAATAAGAATTCTCTGTGAATCTGAGATGAGAAACCCTGACAGTTGAACTCTGGGAAGCGGGTGCAGAGCAGAGCAGACAGACAGTCGCAGCCTTTGATGTCATCATTCTTCCTTCCGCAGGCATGGCAATGGTGTCCATCAGGACGGATGTGACAGGTGCGCTCGGGAACATTTAGCGTGTTTTGCCAGCCGAGCCCTTGACAAATCAGCTGTTTTGGGGCTGTCAGTAGCAGGTGTGTGTGTGTGTGTGTGTGTGTTTGTGATGCTATGTCAATGCAGTTAGGAGATTCTCAGCGACAGCAGGAGGCCGAGTAATGCTCAGATAATGTTGCCGTGGTAATACATTGAGCTGTGATTCTTACATACACTGGTAGTTATGGTGCTTGACATCACAAAACTGAGATGTATTAAAATGTCACCACACAACACTACCTGTATTCCATTCTTTACACCCGATCCTGCAAGCTAACGCAGATACATCCTATGGGTATTGTGGCTATTAGAATTAGCTCCCTTCATATCCCTTGCTGTAGCCAACTGACAAGATTAGCTATACAGCTATAAGATTAGCTATACATCTATAAGATTAGCTATACATCTCTCCAACATGTAAGCCCCAGCGTCTACCTTTAGAATATATACAGTGGAGATATTCCATATTTCCGAGCTCCAACGATGCTGTGTTGAATGAAGAGAGAGCAAACTGAACATATTGTACGTCCCCAGTGAGTGAAATAAAGAGAACAGTTTATCTGTTTGACTACAGTGCTGTTAAACAACACATCTCCATAACAGCATCTCTGTCAGAGGAGATCAGATAGACAGAGGGGGAGGCTTTTTGCCAGCGCACCACGCTTCACCTGAGGGAGAAGAACTAAGCCTTGTCTGTACAAAGTGTTCCTTCTGAGAGGATAGAGGGAGGGAAGGAGAGAGAATCAGAGGAAACAATGATGAGATTAAAAGTGACATGACAGCCCATACCCCAGGTAAGCAGGTTCACTGATTACACACACAAATGCTTACGCACAGCTACCCATGTACACACACACGCACACACACACACACACACACACACACGCACACACACACACACACACACACACGCAATCCTGTCTCTATATGAACCTTCTGTCCCTACGTCTTTACTGTCAGCTCCAAACACCCTCTCACACTATCTAGTTTTAAACTCTGCCCCCAGGCCTAGTGCACTCCTTTGTGTTTCCATGTCAAAGTTACTCTACAACTTCTGTAACAAAAGCACTCACAGCCCCCTCAACTCTACTCAGAGACTTAAACAGACTCCTTCCCTCTGGAGCTGAAACGAGAGGGAGGAAGGAGAGAGCGGTGGAGAGACGAAGACAGAGAGAGGGAGGTAATGTTGCCCCGGGGCTACTGTAACTAACATCCAAGCCTGTTGATTAAAGTGATGGACAAGTGACCACAATATATGACTTAACAATGCATTTACATTCAATACATCTGACTACAGGTCATTTAAAACAACATTGAAGGAGGGTGACCAACAGTAAAAACCGGATTACATCAAAAAGGCAACGATTTCTCCGACCGTACATACCTTGTTCCCTATGGCTTTCTTGGGTGGGAAGTTGAAGGTGCCGACTTGCGGGAATTGTGAGCGTAAGTGGTTGTGGAGCGTCCGGAATTCCGTGTAGCGTCTGTAGACATTCCACTCGTTGTCTAGGATACGGATGTACACCTACGGAACAGGTAAGACGCAAACAACAACAACACAAACCACGACACAATCAGAATAGCTGTGGTACAAATCCTGCTCTTACAAAACCGCTCACAGTCTACAGAGGAGGAAATTAGCCAACCATAATGTCTCAATAAGGCTATCTATTCTCAATATGGCAGTAAAACATAGTAGGCCACTCTCTGCCTGTGCACTGCTATTTTCATGCATCATTAAAGGAGAGCGTTGGATTCCTTTGTTCAGCTGCTGATGGTCTGTGGCAGGCAGACACTGGGGATTGTGAAGGGAGGATAAGAGGGCCAATTACAACTCGAGGAGAGAGAGCGAGAGATGTTATTTTCAAATGGAGGAAAAGAAAGACGAGGATAGAACAGAGATGCCATTTTCACGCGTCATAGTCTCTCCCTCAAGCCTAGCTGGAGAACAGTGTCACAACGGTGGAGCAACGTAGCGCTAGAATTAACAGACTTCCCATCCCAAAGCTATAGAGGCACAGACTGGTCCTGTCTACCGGGGTTCAGTTGTCCTATCTATCTGAGGTGACAAGCAATCACTTTATCACCTCACCACTTTTTGAAAACCTTTCTCCGGAAAGTGTGCAAGTATGGAGAAGGTGAGGGACATGCTGTAGAGCAGAGAGAAATGAAGAGAAAACAACAAAGGCAGCATTTTAAACAGCCTGAAGCTTAGATGAACCTGTTGTTTGTTCGTAATTGTAGTTTTCAAGTGTGTGTGTATGTATGTGTGTGTGTGGCATGCGTGTGTATGTATGTGTGTTTGTGTCTGTGATCAAAGCGTTAGGGTGGATGGGTGGGTGGACACTGAGGCCCTGGGGAGGGCTGGCCAACCTGCGCCAACATTAAAGTCCTCACACCCCACAATAAGACCAGTACTCTTGGAAAACTGCCCTCTGGCACAATCACACACAGTAGTCGTGTGTGCGCACACACACAATGTATTCTCTCTCACTCATACACACACACACACGCACTGTATTCATGCACACGCAAAGTGGAGCGGGTCGAGAGTTTCAAGTTCTTGGTGTCCACATCACCAACAAACTATCATGTTCCAAACATACAAAGACAGTGGTGAAGAGGGCACGACAACACCTTTTCTCCCTCAGGAGACTGAAAAGATTTGGCATTGGCCCCCACATCCTCAAAAGTTTCTACAGCTGCACCATCGAGAGCATCCTGACCAGTTGCATCCCCGCCTGGTATGGCAACTGCTCTGCATCCGACAGTAAGGCGCTACAGAGGGTAGTGTATACGGCCCAGTACATCACTGGGGCCAAGCGTCCTGCAACCCAGGACCTATATAATAGGCGGTGTCAGAGGAAAGACCATAAAATTGTCAAAGACTCCAGTCACCCAAGTTATAGACTTCCTCTGCTACCGCACGGCAAGTGGTACCGGAGCGCCAAGTCTAGGTCCAAAAGGCTCCTCAACAGCTTCTACCCCCAAGCCATTAGACTGATGAACAATTCATAAAAATCGCCACCGGACAATTTACATTGACACGTGACCCCACTCTTGTACACTGCTGCTACTCGCTGTTTGTTTATTATCTATGCATAGCCACTTTGCCCCCACTTACATGTACAGATTACCCCAACTAGCCTGTACCCTGCACACTGACTCGCTACCGGTGCCCCCTGTACATAGCCTCCACACTGACTCGGTACCGGTGCCCCCTGTATATAGCCTTCACACTGACTCGGTACCGGTGCCCCCTGTACATAGCCTCCACACTGACTCGGTACCGGTGCCCCCTGTACATAGCCTCCACACTGACTCGGTACCGGTGCCCCCTGTACATAGCCTTCACACTGACTCGGTACCGGTGCCCCCTGTATATAGCCTTCACACTGACTCGGTACCGGTGCCCCCTGTATATAGCCTTCACACTGACTCGGTACCCGTGCCCCCTGTACATAGCCTTCACACTGACTCGGTACCGGTGCCCCCTGTACATAGCCTTCACACTGACTCTGTACCGGTACCCCCTGTATATAACCTCCACACTGACTCGGTACCGGTGCCCCCTGTATATAGCCTCCACACTGACTCGCTACCGGTGCCCCCTGTATATATAGCCTCCACACTGACTCTGTACCGGTGCCCCCTGTATATAGCCTCCACATTGACTCGGTACCGGTACCCCCTGTATATAACCTCCACATTGACTCTGTACCGGTACCCCCTGTATATAACCTCCACACTGACTCTGTACCGGTACCCCCTGTATATAACCTCCACATAGACTCTGTACCGGTACCCCCTGTATATAGCCTCCACATTGACTCTGTACCGGTACCCCCTGTATATAGCCTCCACATTGACTCTGTACCGGTACCCCCTGTATATAGCCTCCACATTGACTCTGTACCGGTACCCCCTGTACATAGCCTCCACACTGACTCGGTACCGGTGCCCCCTGTACATAGCCTTCACACTGACTCGGTACCGGTGCCCCCTGTACATAGCCTCCACATTGACTCTGTACCGGTACCCCCTGTATATAGCCTCCACATTGACTCTGTACCGGTACCCCCTGTATATAGCCTCCACATTGACTCTGTACCGGTACCCCCTGTATATAGCCTCCACACTGACTCGGTACCGGTGCCCCCTGTACATAGCCTCCATACTGACTCGGTACCGGTGCCCCCTGTACATAGCCTCCACACTGACTCGGTACCGGTGCCCCCTGTACATAGCCTCCACACTGACTCGGTACCGGTGCCCCCTGTACATAGCCTCCACACTGACTCGGTACCGGTGCCCCCTGTACATAGCCTCCACACTGACTCGGTACCGGTGCCCCCTGTACATAGCCTCCACATTGACTCTGTACCGGTACCCCCTGTATATAGCCTCCACATTGACTCTGTACCGGTACCCCCTGTACATAGCCTCCACACTGACTCGGTACCGGTGCCCCCTGTACATAGCCTCGTTATTCTTGTTGTGTTACTGTTTATTTTAGTCTACTTGGTAAATATTTTCTTCTTCTTGAAACGTACTGTTGGTTAAGGGCTTGTAAGTAAGTATTTCACTGTAAAGTCTACACTGTTGGTTAAGGGCTTGTAAGTATTTCACTGTAAAGTCTACACTGTTGGTTAAGGGCTTGTAAGTAAGCATTTCACTGTAAAGTCTACACTGTTGGTTAAGGGCTTGTAAGTAAGCATTTCACTGTAAAGTCTACACTGTTGGTTAAGGGCTTGAAGTAAGTATTTCACTGTAAAGTCTACACTGTTGGTTAAGGGCTTGTAAGTAAGCATTTCACTGTAAAGTCTACACTGTTGGTTAAGGGCTTGAAGTAAGTATTTCACTGTAAAGTCTACACTGTTGGTTAAGGGCTTGAAGTAAGTATTTCACTGTAAAGTCTACACTGTTGGTTAAGGGCTTGAAGTAAGTATTTCACTGTAAAGTCTACACTGTTGGTTAAGGGCTTGTAAGTAAGTATTTCACTGTAAAGTCTACACTGTTGGTTAAGGGCTTGAAGTAAGTATTTCACTGTAAAGTCTACACTTGTTGTATTCAGCGCATGTGGCAAATCAAGTTTGATTTGATTGGCATTCATAAATGCACAGGATCACTGTACACACACACACATAAAGACATATGCAATCACACATATACAGACACACTATACACACACAGACATCCATGTTGGGCTTGCTCATTACCATACGCATTTAAGGCAACATCATTCACAGAGCAGCTATTGTTTCCTCCTCAGTAATAGCAAATTAATTATTTCATAATCTTTCACAAAATATTTGCAAAAATCCAACACTCACGTTCTGCATTAAAAGGGTCAGGTCCAAACTATTCTGATTATGTTATATTTGAACTAGTCAGAGAGTTTTTTGTACAGCGAAAGTAACAAGCTTATAATTCACAAAATACATTGTCATGAATGAATTTCAAACTGTTATAAAATTGTGTGCAAATTATGGTGACATGTTTTTTGTTGTTGTATATATGGAGAGTAAAAATATATTTAAACAGTGTTTCTGAAACTTTCCAGAATATTGTTGACTAATCTTTCAGTCAAAATAAATCAATTTTCTCAGCTCTCCAATTGTCTTCAAGGGTTGCAGCCCCTAGTACAGAGCCCCTGGTACAGAGAAGAGAAGCATAAAAACAACATAAATGTAGGGGGTCAAATTAAATTCAAAGCTTTACCCTTCAACACGAACAAGATAGATAACTGCAAGTTAGCACTATTTTACTTGTGCTCTCACCATCTCTTTGATATAGCCTGAACAGGCAGCTCATGTATTATTGTAGACTAACAAGGCTATTGAAAGGAGCAGCGAGTGATTCATCATCAGCCAGATAGCATTTCCTCTCCCAGTCTGTCATTTACAACAACAACAGTGGCATTTACAACTGCTCATTATTGCACTGCCTGACAGAGACAGATCAGTTCATCAAAAGGAGGGAGGCAAAGACAGACAGACAGACAGATCAGTTCATCAAAAGGAGGGAGGCAAAGACAGACAGACAGACCGAGACAGATCAGTTCATCAAAAGGAGGGAGGCAAAGACAGACAGAGACAGATCAGTTCATCAAAAGGAGGGAGGCAAAGACAGACAGAGACAGATCAGTTCATCAAAAGGAGGGAGGCAAAGACAGACAGACAGACAGATCAGTTCATCAAAAGGAGGGAGGCAAAGACAGACAGACAGACCGAGACAGATCAGTTCATCAAAAGGAGGGAGGCAAAGACAGACAGACAGACCGAGACAGATCAGTTCATCAAAAGGAGGGAGGCAAAGACAGACAGACAGACAGAGACAGATCAGTTCATCAAAAGGAGGGAGGCAAAGACAGACAGACAGACAGAGACAGATCAGTTCATCAAAAGGAGGGAGGCAAAGACAGACAGACAGAGACAGATCAGTTCATCAAAAGGAGGGAGGCAAAGACAGACAGACAGACAGAGACAGATCAGTTCATCAAAAGGAGGGAGGCAAAGACAGACAGACAGACAGAGACAGATCAGTTCATCAAAAGGAGGGAGGCAAAGACAGACAGACAGACAGAGACAGATCAGTTCATCAAAAGGAGGGAGGCAAAGACAGACAGACAGAGACAGATCAGTTCATCAAAAGGAGGGAGGCAAAGACAGACAGACAGACAGAGACAGATCAGTTCATCAAAAGGAGGGAGGCAAAGACAGACAGACAGACAGAGACAGATCAGTTCATCAAAAGGAGGGAGGCAAAGACAGACAGAGACAGATCAGTTCATCAAAAGGAGGGAGGCAAAGACAGACAGACAGACAGAGACAGATCAGTTCATCAAAAGGAGGGAGGCAAAGACAGACAGACAGACAGAGACAGATCAGTTCATCAAAAGGAGGGAGGCAAAGACAGACAGACAGACAGACAGAGACAGATCAGTTCATCAAAAGGAGGGAGGCAAAGACAGACAGAGACAGATCAGTTCATCAAAAGGAGGGAGGCAAAGACAGACAGACAGACAGAGACAGATCAGTTCATCAAAAGGAGGGAGGCAAAGACAGACAGACAGACCGAGACAGATCAGTTCATTGAAAGGAGCGCAGGCAGGCAGGCAGGCAGGGGGTCAGGCAGGCAGGCAGGCAGACAGACAGACAGAGACAGATCAGTTCATTGAAAGGAGCGCAGGCAGGCAGGGAGGCAGTCAGACAGGCAGGGAGGCAGACGTTTTAGAGAGGGGATCCGAGGTGCTTAGCTCACTTAAGCAGACACCCATGATGAGATGATTCTGGGCAATCTGAAAGTTAGCACTTTTCATTCAATAGTGTAAATGGTTTGCAAAATCTTGAGAGACATGCCCAAAAAACCTCTCTGAACAACATGTAGATGTTGCTCTTATGAGAGCTGCAGCACAGTATGACTCAAGATGTTATACTTCAATCAGCCACAGTGTTAGAAGCACACCCTTTACTCTTGTAGCCTGGTCCCATCTGTGTAATGTGTAATATATTATTCAGCCAGCTCATCTATTGTTTATATATCTATTGGATTATCTAGTACATTTGCTACATCATGTACGTTTGTACTTTTGTCTAGCCACCCAGTTCCCTTTCTCTCTCGCTCTGAAGTACGTAACTATGAGATACGGTCTGGTCTGATAGCCTAGCCGACGGCACAAAATGGCAGACAAAGGATCAGGACGCCCTCTCTCCTCATAATGGGAAAACACTGCAACTACCGTACAGACGGCACAAAATGGCAGACAAAGGATCAGGCAGTGGGGATGTTAGTTTCACCATAATGAGTTAAATTAGAAGCACTACTAGGTGGACCGATGTTGTATTAAGATGTTGCATGTACAGTTTGTGTGCTCATCTCTAACAATAGCATTGAAACCATAGAAATAAAGGATATTTGGGAAATTCTGTTCTCCAGCTAAGCCACTTTGAAAGAAGGCTGTATTATAAGTTATATTGCTCATATGATCTTGTCCTTGATTTAAAGAACATTCAGCTGTATTCATCACCTGCCTCGAACTTCTAGGTGCCAGACTTTTCCTGGTCAGGTCACCTACAGTAGTTGGCCCGTAGTAACAGTGGCCTGTTATACTTGAGCCTCAGCCATGAAAGTAAACATGAAGTTACAACAAAGCCCAGAGAGAAGGATAATATGGAGATATGAAATATGAATGTGAAAAACAACCTTGATCATTAATCTAGACTAATGCAAAGTTATTTCGATTTTTGCACTGACTATGTAGAGGACTCCACACAATCACTCACACAGACTCCAACACACACACACTTACTTTGCTAACACACATTCCTACTGACTCTACACACGCACACTTGCAAACATTTAAATTTGATTTCACCTTTATTTAACTAGGCAAGTCAATTAAGAACCAAATCCTATTACAATGGCATCCTACCAAGAAGAGGCAGAAAGCCTCCTGCTGGGACGGGAGCTGGGTTTAAAAGAAGAAAAAAAGTAGGACAAAACACATTATGACAAGAGACACCATAACCACATAAAGAGAGACCTAAGACAACAACACAGCATGGCAGCAACACATGACAACAACACAGTAGCAACACGACATGGTAGCAGCACAAAACAGGGTACAAACATTATTGGGCACAGACAACGGCACAAAGGGCAAAAAGTTGAGACAACAATACATCACGTGAAGCAGCCACAACTGTCAGTAAGAGTGTCCATAATGGAGTCTTTAAATGAAGACATGGAGATGAAACTGTCCAGCTCAACAACAACAAAAAATTGCGGATCGTTCCAGTCGCTAGCTGCAGCGACCTGAAAAGACAAGCGACTCAGGGATGTGTGCGCTTTGGGGACCTTTAACAGAACGTGACTGGCAGAACGGGTGTTGTATGTGGAGGATGAGGGCTGCAGTAGATATCTCAGATAGGGGGGGGGGGGGGGGGGGGGGGGGGGAGTGAGGCCTAAGAGGGTTTTATAAATAAGCATCAACCAGTGGGTCTGGCGTCGAGTAAACTAGCATGGGTAGGATGGTCCTGGGGTGAAAGAGGAGCGATTATGATAAAGGAAACCAAGTCTAGATTTAACCTTAGATATGTGCTGAGAGAAGGACAGTGTACCGTCTAGCCATCGTCCCAAGTACTTGTATGAGGTGACTACCTCAAGCTATAAACCCTCAGAGGTAGGGGGGGGATTCTTCTTACCGAACTACATGACCTTTAATTTAGAGGTATTCAGAACAAGGTTAAGGGAAGAGAAAGCTTGTTGGACACTAAGAAAGCTTTGTTGTAGAGCATTTAGGGGCCAGATTGTATCATCGGCATATAAATGGATGAGAGAGCTTCCTACTGCCTGAGCTGTGTTGTTGATGTAAATTGAGAAGAGCGTGAGGCCTAGGCTCAAGCCTTGGGGTACTCCCTGGGTGACAGGCTGTGGTTGAGACAGCAGATGCTCTGACTTTATACACTGCACTCTTTGAGGTAGTTAGCAAACCAGGTCAAAGACCCCTTCAGATACACCAATACTCCTTAGACGAACCACAAGAATGGAATGGTCTACTGTATCAAAAGCTTAGGCCAAGTCAATAAAAATAGCAGCACAACATTGCTCAGAATCAAGGGCAGTGATGACATCATTTAGGACATTTAAGGTCGCAGTGACATAACCTGAGCGGAAACCAGCCAGTCAGTTGATTATTGACATGTTTTTCCAACACTTTTGATAAACAGGGCAAAATGGAAATCGGCCTGAAACAGTTAGGATCAGCTTGATCTCTCCCTTTAAATAACGGACGCACAATCATCATGTGTGTCACGCATCACGCTGCTGCTACTCTGTTTATCATACATCCTGATGCCTAGTCACCTTACCCCTCTAACCCCACCACACATTTTAAATATGGTACTCGTGTTCTATTTCTCCTATGTTTCTGTTCTACTTTACTTTATTTTATGGTATAATATGTTTACTACTGATATTTATTACTGCATTGTTGGGAAAGAGCTGGCCAGAAAGGCATTTCACTGTACTTGTGCAAATGACAATAAAACGTGATTTTGAAGCACCACAGTTTGTTCAGGGCTGTGTGAGACAGAGATATAGTGAAGCAGAGTACATGCAGCGGAACAGTAGTGCTTATGTCATCCCTCCCTCGTTCCCTCTCTCCTACCCTCCATCTCTCGCGCTTTATTTCTCTGTCCACTCTGGGACACAACATTTGCCAAATTAGGCAGAAAATATAATCCATTTGGAGGACTGCAGAAAAGGAGGAGGACGAGGAGTGATAAGAGCGTATAAGGAGAGAAATTTTCCATAAAAAATATTCAGCAGAAGATTTATCGGCTGTACACTCTGTGTGTGTGTGTGTGTGTGTGTGTGTGTGTGTGTGTGTGTGTGTGTGTGTTGGAGGGAGGAAGCGATACCCTTCCCAGTGTCATTGAATCTGTTTAAGTAAAATAGCCTCTTGCCATGAACTAGTATCCTTACCACAATCATCATAATAACAGAGGTGACTAATAATACTAGCAATTAGAGGTCGACCAATTAATTGGAATGGCCGATTTAATTAGGGCCGATTTCAAGTTTTCATAACAATCGGAAATCGGTAATTTTGGACGCCGATTTTGCAGATGTTATTTATTTAATCTTTAAGTAGGCAAGTCAGTTAAGAACACATTCTTATTTACAATGACGGCCTAGGAACAGTGGGTTAACGCCTGGTTCAGGGGCAGAACGACAGATTTTTACCTTGTCAGCTCAGGTATTCAATCTTGCAACCTTACGGTTAACTAGTCCAACGCTCTAACCACCTGCCTCACGAGGAGACTGCCTGTTACGCGAATGCAGTAAGAAGCCAAGGTAAGTTGCTAGCTAGCATTAAACTTATCTTATAAAAAACAATCAATCAATCATAATCACTAGTTAACTACACATGGTTGATGATATTACTAGTTCATCTAGCGTGTCCTGTGTTGCATATAATCGATGCAGTGCTCATTGGCGAAAAAGGACTGTCGTTGCTCCAACGTGTACCTAACCATAAACATCAATGCCTTTCTTAAAATCAATATACAGAAGTATATATTTTTAAACCTGCATATTTAGCTAAAAGAAATACAGGTTAGCAGGCAATATTAACCAGGTGAAATTGTGTCACTTCTCTTGCGTTCATTGCACGCAGAGTCAGGGTATATGCATGCAGCAGTTTGGGCCGCCTGGCTCATTGCGAACTAATTTGCCAGAATTTTACATAATTCTGACATAATTCTGTGCATTGAAGGTTGTGCAATGTAACAGTAATATTTAGACTTATTGATGCCACCCGTTAGATAAAATACGGAACGGTTCCGTATTTCACCGAAAGAATAAACGTCTTGTTTTCGAGATGATAGTTTCCGGATTTGACCATATTAATGACCTCGCATTTCTGTGTGTCATTATGTTATAATTAAGTCTATGATTTGATAGAGCAGTCTGACTGAGCGATGGCAGGCACTAGCAGGCTCATAAGCATTCATTCAAACAGCACTTTCGTGCGTTTTGCCAGCAGCTCTGCTGTTTATGACTTCAAGCCTATCAACTCCCGAGAATAGGCTCGTGTAACCGATGTGAAATGGCTAGCTAGTTAGCAGGGTGCGCGCTAATAGCGTTTCAAACATCACTCGCTCTGAGACTTGGAGTAGTTGTTCCCCTTGCTCTGCATGGGTAACGATGCTTCGAGGGTGGCTGTTGTCGATGTGTTCCTGGTTCGAGCCCAGGTAGGAGCGAGGAGAGGGACGGAAGCTATACTGTTACACTGGCAATACTAAAGTGCCCATAAGAACATCCAATAGTCAAAGGTATATGAAATACAAATGGTATAGAGAGCCCTATAATAACTACAACCTAAAGCTTCTTACCTGGGAATATTGAAGACTCATGTTAAAAGGAACCACCAGCTTTCATACCAGCTTTCATCATAGCTTTCTCATGTTCTGAGCAAGGAACTTAAACTTTAGCTTTCTTACATGGCACATATTGCACTTTTACTTTCTTCTCCAACACTTTGTTTTTGCATTATTTAAACCAAATTGAACATGTTTCATTATTTATTTGAGGCTAAATTGATTTTATTGATGTATTATATTAAGTTAAAATAAGTGTTAATTCAGTATTGTTGTAATTATCATTATTACAAATACATTTTTTAAAAACAGCCGATTAATCGGCATCGGCTTTTTTATTCCTCCAATAATCGATATCTGCGTTTAAAAATCATAATCGGTCGACCTCTACTAGCAATAGACATTTTTTAAATATGATCATAGTATCATCTCACATCATTCTCAAACCATAATCTGTCTAGTCATCCTGCTGAATGAGTTTGCAAAATGACCCACTGGTTTGTGATTCATTAATATACATACTATTCAAACATAAAATCACTGTGAGGCCTGTTGTAACATCATGAGTGACAGAGCAGTTAGCTAACCAGGGCACACACACCGTCATTAGTGCACACTCTAACCTCTGGCTCTCTGGAGTGGATAAATATTTCATCTTCATGTGTACAACACATAAATGTAGTTGACACATAACTCTAAATTACATCCTTGGTACATGTACAATACTCTGACCTACGAGCTACGACCCAGACTTGACCTTAACGAGATCGAACATGCATACACAAATCCTGCTTTACACAACTGATGGGAGAGAAGGTTGTGTGCGCACACACACACACACACACACACACACAGACACAGACAGACAGAAAGACAGACAGACAGACAGACAGACAGACAGACAGACAGACAGATAAATATTTTGTTACTTTATTTTTGCAAGATTAGATGTACAACTCAAATACTTTGACATATGATGTGAGTAGATTAGTATGGATTACTTTTGTCGCATCATTTGTAGACATCAATATTCACTAGCCAAATGAAGTTCTCAGTCATATACCCTTAAAAGTTGAGGGCAGCAAGGGTCTTCAAGGGTATCAAATTATACCCTTGAAGTTTGAGTTCTGGAACATTAACAGAGTTACAGAACACTGAGAACTACATCACCCATGTATTAATACTCCAGGTAGACCGATAAAATGTGAGATGTTTATCTGTGCACTAAAGTCCATCTCACCCCGCCACACACTCCTGCTCTCCCCAGGAAGCGAAGGTTTGTTTATGATTGGGCTGTGAACTTCTAAAAACACTAGGAAGGTCACTTGTAAAAGCCACTCCTACAATGTACCTCACATTTCTCCTTTCCATCCAGAGACAAGGATTTGGAGGTCGCTAAATGAACAGTGATGTTGTTGACTAATGATTGGAGAGCAACATGTTGTTGTTTATTATCAGTGGTACAGATTAAGTACTTGAATATGTTTACCTCTGGAAGAACCTGAGGTAAATCTACCATAATGGTAAACAGTTTTATGATTACAGCACATAGTTTGTTCAAGAGCAGCAGGAGAAAGCTAGGATCACCTTGACTTGACTATGCATCCTCATCACATGCAGCCTACAATCCTCCAAGCTCATTCCGAGCTACCAAGCTAATTTCTGCATAACCTCAGCCATTCTGCATTTAAACTGTACAACCTTCTCGTTGTCATAACCTTCATAGATGGATTACAGCGTTTTGTTACAAGCTCTGATAAAACAAGGAGCTATGTGATGATAGACAGATAGATGAACACTGTCACTCTTGTGCCAGGGACAACTTTGCATTCAAACGCCAGTGAAAATACTGATACTCACTCACTTTTGTCTTACTCTCTCTCTCTCTCTCCCACCCTCTCTCTCTCTCTCTTTCTTCCATCTTATCCTCTCCCCCACCTCCTCTCTCTCCTGAATGAATAAGTCACAAGTCGGGTTCGTAGCATTGCTCTAATGAGTATGGCAGGAAGTGGCAAAGCGAGGGAATGAGAAAACGGATAAACGAGAGAGAAAGAGAGAGAAAGAGAGAGAATTAGATGGTAGACGTGGAGGAGGTTAGAGAGACAGCCCCATAGTGTTTCCAGGAACTATAGTAAATTAATGGCTTGAGTTGACTCGGACTCTGAGGTACGGCATTGGAGATTCCACTACTAGCCCCTCACAAGACAAAGATCAAACAGCCTAGCAAGGCTCCGCAATCTAGAGCCGCTGCAATTCTGATTTAAATTACCAAGAGAGAAAGTTGGGCAATTTCCTGTCACCTTCCAGCCTTAACATCATCTTCTCTGAATTGCCGTTATTATCTTTGTATATCGGAGTTATTTGATGGTTATTTCCTTCCAAATATATTTGCAGATCGTACAACGTGTTCTCAGTTCTCTGACTGGCCTAACATGCTCTTCTACAGATGGAAATCTAACTAAAGCGATCTGTGTCTTTTACAGTGGAGATCCAATTTATGACGAATCGATGCAACTAGAAACAACCATCATCATAGTAATCAACATCCACCACAAACAACTACCACCAGGTCGATAATCAAGGGCCCCCATTACCATAATCTTTACAGTCTTGATCATCATCTCAATTAGGAATCAGATTAATAATGGGCTCTGGTCTACTTTTGGATATGATATCCCTCATTTGCATAGGCAAAGAAGCCAATGAGATGCAGTCTCAGGCTTTGGCAAAAGACACAAGCACATACACAAAGAGTTTGCAGACTGAACTACGTAAACTGTCCACCACTCCATTGTATGAATCCTCCCAGCGCGTTGTGAAGTCAACTGCATGCAATATAGAGATTATCATCATTAGCACTTTTCCCACAGTGCACCTCTGGGGAATGGGACCTATGGGATCTATGTGATGGGAACAGCACACGTTGGAAGCATGTCAACGAGGACGACTCAATTATTCATTGTTATAGCTGATTTCTATTTCGAGTATGTGCATGTTCAAGGGCTTGGCTCCAACAGGAAGCCAAAGGTAGCTTATATAATGCCTATTGAATGCTCGATTAGTGTGTCTGTGACTCGCTTTCAAATCACCCTCACACACACTCAGCTTTCCTCTGAGAAACTACAGTAGTCTCAGGTATCCCGGAATATTTGGAATTGAAAATGAGAGAGCGAGAGAGAGAGAGACAGAGAGAAAAGCAGTTATCAAATCTCATTAGTGTTATAAAAATATGGGAAAGTTTGCAGCAGGCCTGACTTTGTGTGGAAGCGATTGGCTCAGTTTCTTTTTACTGATCAAAGGGAATCACTCATTTAAAAAATAAAAAAAACTGTACATTCTGTGTGCCGGGGCTCATCTTGAGTACAGGGCTTCACTTGGCATCAGCACACAAGAGGTAAAATAAATCTGTGTACAGTGTGTGGGCTCAACTAAGCAAAGACTTTTCCCATGAATCATAACATTGCTTTTACTTTCCTTTAAGCAATTAGTCTACTCTAGAAGATATATATATTTATTTTAGCTACGCTGGGAATGTAAGTGGATTTGATATGTTGGTTCTGTCAAGAGACGTTTAGAGGGAAGGAATGTTATCACCACAACATGCCAAAGTGCATCCGTCATCTCCACCTGGCAAATGAAGGGCTCTTCAGTTCTGTTATTATTTTACTTGTTACTCTGAGGGAGAAGAGAAAAGCCATTTTTCTTATTTTTTCCATGACACACATTTCTATAATAACTTCTTGTTGGTATCGTATGAGAATGCAACAATCATTTCCAACTGCCGTTATAGTCTCATGAAAGGAGGGGGGAGAGAGGGAGAGAGTAGGGGAGAGACGGAGAGCTCATCTGGGGAGAACAAAACAGGAGTGATAATAGTGAGAACCGTCACAACCTCCCTCTCTCTATGGGCATCCCAGGCCTTGTTCTGTCTACATTGAGTCATTTTAAACGGAGAAGAAAAGTGGCTTTTGAGAAAGGCAAAGACAGAATGGAGAACAAGCAATTTGCCTGCTCAATAAATGCCCTGTAATCTAGTGGCAGAGAAGAATGCCACGCTTCTCTGGCTCCCATTTCTCTCTCACTTTTCTCTCTCTCTATTTATCTTCTCTCCCCTCTCCATCATTTTCAGTTCAGCAGAGAGTGAAACGGAGCTGTGTGATTCTGATGTTGTGTTCTGCTGGGTGGTGCTGGTTTTTAGGCCCTGCTGTTATTGGAACAGTACAGGAACAGGATGTTTGGAATGAATGGCCGAGGGTTGCTGTCACCTGGTTGGCTGGTTGGAAATGGGAACATTACATTTTATTTTTAACACATTCTAGAACTCAATTTCTATAATACCGGTAGTCTCTATTTCAAATGCTATTTAAGAACAGGAGTGTGGACCTTCTGTATGAGAAATACCTATTCTCATATATCCCGCATACAGCTCCAATGTTTTGGCATGAGTGACCCATCACGTCTGTTTTTAAGCCTTGGAGAGGAAGATAGAAAGTGCCTTTCACACACAGCCAACAATGGCAAACCGTTCTCATCTATCTAGTCTATTAAGAACAATAGTAATGTTTCCGTAGGGATCTAGAAGACAAATAGACCCCTGAGAACACACCACAAAGGCACAAAAGCCTATACAGGATACAGCCATTGTCTGAGGCTAGACAAAGCAATAGTTTCAAAGTGGTAGTAAAAACAGGTGTCATTAAACCAATGAAAAATATTTACGTAACCATTTAACTAGAATATAGAAGTTCAATGCTAAATCCGTCAACTGAACTTCCCAGCAAAACCTTGAATGACCTCTGATTCCTTTCTGTACCAATTGGATCATTGATGTCTTATCAGCCATAACCTTTTACTCTCCAATACCAGCCTCCTGTCACTACTTATCAGGGTTAACATCTGGAGGCACTGCCCAGGCCTCTACTATCCTGTCCAGGGGTGCGTGTGATGTCTTCGCACCACACTGCAGTGGCAGAGATACAAGAGCAGTACATAGTTCAGTCCGGGAGCCAGCCAATCACGCTCAACTATCTCTCTGCTGAGGTTGTGTCACCTGTCGTGTCCCATCATTTCTGGTTTCACCTCGCTACACTGTGGCTCCTCATCCTGACAGAGGAGAGTGGAACCGAGCAGGGCAGTGACACATACCCCCTCAAGGGAGAACAGGAAGGAAGGCGACACAGTGAGAGACCTGAGGTTTCACGCCTAGTCAACGTGCGAGGTACAATAAAAAGCAGTTATCGAGGCCAGGGCATATGCTGGGTGTTAGTCTTTACTAGTTACTCCAGTCAACAACCAAACACAAAAATGGGATACCAGAAAATGAGGATGTCTTGACCTGCAAATACAATTTGTGTTTGTTTATTAGACTAGGATCTGGTGTTACCTGGTATACATGGTAGGCGTTAGAAGCGCGTCCTTGCAGAAACACAGAGGGAATCCAGACATTGATGAGAGCACGGTGAGCCCTGCGGGAGAGGAATACACAGTAAGGGTTATAGATACTGTAGTATTCGTCGCAGGAAAGCTGTCATTCATAAAATATACTACGACATTAAAGAGAGAGTCTTCAATAGAATTCACTACTACTACGCTTATATGAAGATCACGTTGTCAGGAAGCAGAAATCAGAACCACTACGGTATTTGCCAGGCTACCCATCCATACCACCACGGCCACTAGCGTTTCTTCTCCACGATGAATGCATGGGGAAATCGACAGAGCAGCGGAATTCAATTCAGGATGAGTCGTCAGGCAAAGAGAGTATTAAACCATGAAAAAATGGCTACCTACATAAAAACTCCAGGAGGAGACCTTTCATTAGGGAAATGGAAAGAACCCAAAGGGAGATAAAATGTGAACCTGTATGTGGTTTGACCTCTGCTCCTCACTACCTCCCACCAGAGGATATTACTACCATCTTGCTGGAACACAGTGTTTCAGACACCCAGGGTGTGTTCAAAATCGCACACTATCCCTATATAGTACACTACTTTTGACCAGAGCCCTATGGGTACTGGTTGAAGGTGGTGGACTATATAGGGAATAGGCTGCCATTCAGGCACCCAGTAATAGTCAGGTGTTACAGCCCTCTAGTCCTCTACCCCTGTTCTCTGTGTTTAATAAGAGACATAACTGATTTAAACAGCACAGTGACACAGCCTCCCTCCCTCCTCCCTCACAAAGGTTGCACAGTGTTCTCTTTTCACCGGCGCTAACGAGGACATGAGGAAACTGGTCAAGTGGGTGACCACCTTGGTTCAACTCTGTTTTAAACCACTCCTCTCCTAATGAGACGACAGGGGTCATCCCTGGACCAGAAGAGCTAGTGTCAACAGGCTTTCTTTACAAATAGCCATTTAAAAATATATATATATTTTTTAAATTCTACATTTTAGTCATTAGCGGATGCTCTTATCCAGAGCGACTAAGAGTTTGTGCATTCCATCTTAAGATAGCTGGGTGAGACAGCCACATGTCACAGTTGCATTTTAACTACCTTTTTCCTCAATAAAGTAGTTATCATAAAGTACTAGCCAGGTTCTATTAGCAGTTAGTACAACACCTGTATATACACTGCATGTACAGAACACTAGGAACACCTTCTGTACCCCCTTTTGCCCTCAGAACAGCCTCAGTTCTTGGAGGAATGGACTCTACAAGGCGTTGAAAGCGTTCCACAGGGATACTGGCCCATGTTGACTCCAATGCTTCCCACGGTCATGTCAAGTTGGCTGGATGTCCTTTGGGTGGTGGACATTCAAATCAAATCAAGCTTTAATTATACAGCACATTTCAGACATGCAATGTGCTTCACAGGAAAATAACTAATAAAAACAATGAAAATAAAAGCTGAACTATTTACAAGAAACATAAGACAAAAAAACAAAATAACGGAAAAAAAGTGAACGACTAAAAAGCACGCTAAGGAAAAGCAAAGCTCAAAAGATGCACACAGGAACCTGTTGAGTGTGAAAAACCCAGCAGCGTTGCAGTTCTTGACACTCAAACCGGTGCACCTGGCACCTACTACCCCATTCAAAAGCACTTAAATCTTTTCTTTTGCCCATTCACCCTCTGAATGGCACACACACCATCCATGTCTCAATTGTCTCAATGCTTAAAAATCCTCCCCTTCATCTACACTGATTGAAATGGATTTAACAAGTGACATCAATAAGGGATCATAGCTTCCACCTGGATTCACCTGGTCAGTCTATATCAGGGACAATATTTTGTATACAGTAATGTATGTTTACAATATACAGAGTATATAGCTTACCATGAAAATTGGTTAGTGTCTTATGACTGGGGATCTACAGGGCTGGGGTTGTCCTCCCCTGATTTTAAAGACTGTCATTCTCACTTAATGTCACAGATTTTCAAACAGAGAGGTAGAGGTAGAGAGCAGCAGCGAGAGAGGAAGAAGGATATTTTCAGAGATGTCTGAAAACGGTCAGCTACCTTCCCTCACCTGAGGTGATAAAGATACACATGATAATGACAGAGCTGAGCCGTGGTGTCAGAGATACACATATACATATACAGTGCATGACTTTTTCCACATGTTGTTGTTACAGCCTTATTCTAAAATGTATTAAATTGTTGTTTTTTTCCTTCATCCATCTACACGCAATACCCCAGACAAAGCAAAAACAGGTTTTTAGACATTTTTGCTAATTTATTCAACAACAAAAAATCTAACTTAAATATTACATTTACATAAGTATTCAGACCCTTTACTCAGTACTTTGTTGAAGCACTTTTGGCAGTGATTACAGCCTAGAGTCTTCTTGGGTATGACGCTACAAGCTTGGCACACCTGTATTTGGGGAGTTTCTCCCATTCTTCTCTGCAGATCCTCTCCAGAGGAGGTCTCTCCAGAGATGTTTGAAAGGCTTCAAGTCCGGGCTCTGGCTGGGAAACTCAAGGACATTCAGAGATTTGTCCCGAAGCCACTCCTGCGTTGTCTTGGCTGTGTGCTTAGGGTCGTTGTCCTGTTGGAAGGTGAACCTTCGCCCCCAGTCTGAGGTCCTGAGCACTCTGGAGCAGGTTTTCATCAAGGATCTCTCTGTACTTTGCTCTGTTCATTTTTCCCTCGATCCTGACGAGCATTGACTAGCCTCCCAGTCCCTGAAAAACATCCCCACAACATGATACTGCCACCACCATGCTTCACCGTAGGGATGATGCCAGGTTTCCTCCAGACATGACGCTTGGCATTCAGGCCAAAGAGTTCGATCTTAGTTTCATCAGACTTGTTTCTCATGGTCTGAGAGTCTTTAGGTGCCTTTTGGCAAACTCCAAGCGGGCTGTCATGTGCATTTTACTGAGGAGTGGTTTCTGTCTGGCCACTCGTCCTTCTGTAAGGTTCTCGCATCTCCAGAGAGGAACTCTAGAGCGCTGTCAGAGTGCCCATCATGTTCTTGGTCACCTCCCTGAACAAGGCCCTCCGATTGGGGTCTGAATACTTTCCGAAAGCACTGTTTATAGTAGAGATAGACAGACACTGCTCATGCGATAAGAGATATACTGTAGATGTAGATATGGGGAGATAGAAGGTGCTTACGTCTCAAAATCTGATAGGCTGGGGTCGTCAGAAGTCTGGCTCAGGTCACCAGGAACCTTTATTCAAAAGTAAGGAGAGGAAGAAGGAGCGAGAGAGAGAGAGAGAGCAAGAGAAACAGCAAAATGTCACTGTTTATACAAAATGTCACTGTGTTACTATGTCAGCTACCTTTCATCCATTTCTACTTTACACAACCCTCTGTGTCTGAGCAGCAGGGTTGGGTAGATCCTGAGGGAGAGGGCGTCTTTCTGTGTGACCAGTGGAGCAGAGCACTGTGACATTACTGTACTCTGCCCATCCCCCCCATCCCATCACCACCACTCTCACATCAACGTCCTGTACACACAAAAAAATAACAATTGAACTCATAGTGTAGTGCGTGACACCATAGGGCCTCTTGTTGTTGTTAATCCCTGGATAGGAGGGAGCGGCAGAGTTGGACACTATTACCAAGCGTGGCTGTAAGGGATCCATTCCTATAATCTGTCTTCTCCTCAAATCCCCCCACAGCCCAGGGACACATGCAGGGGTAATTCTTTGTGTGTGTGTGTGGCGGGGGCTGTGTTTATGTGTGTGTGTGTGCTTCAACAGCCTTTTGTCTTTCATTTTCAATGTGTGGACTGTCTATTAATAGAACAAAATGGTCTGATGTAGAGAGGATGAAGTAGGGCTCTCACACCCCAGAGACAGGGCCACAGGGCTGGGAAAGAGGGGGCCACATCTCCTCTACTCCCCTCCTGCTCCAGCCCCAGGGACCAGAGAACCACACATACAGCTTGCCTGGTCAGCCAGCCAGTGTGCGGCCAAAGCTGGGCCAGCAGATGATGGCTGGAGCTCTGGGATAAGAGGTAGCCTGGGGTAGTTGATTTGTTACCGAGTGGCCGGCAATCTCCCATGGGTGTGTGTGTGAGTGTGTGTATGCAGGCAATGTGTCTCTGTAGAGGGTAACTCACAGGTCCTCTGAGATCAATGAGTTCCTGTTTCATTTGGTTGATGAGGTGGTCCTTGGCCATCAGAGAACGGTACAGACGCTCATTGAACTCTATCAGCTCGCCATGCATTTCAGCCACCTGGTATAAACACACACACACAAATACACACAGGGTTAGTTACAGTTTGGAACACACACATGATCCTTGCAGCTGTATATGAACTGAAACAACAGACTCCAAGAACAAGTCAACAATGATACACAGTGGAACCGTAAGATTGACAGTTTGGCCAATCAGCTAATCGGATGTGCACACACACACAGGGTGGTTGAGTCCAGGCTGCTCACGACATCAGCTGTCAGTGTCCATAACAGACCTGGACAGGGTGATAGGATTCTGCCACCAGCATGTCACAAACAGAGACAGCCAGATAGTTGTGACATGCATTCATTTGTCTGGGGACATCAGGTGTCAGGGTAGATTGAGGACAGGGACGTCTGGGTATGACCGGTGAATTCTGTAATTTTTGTAGCCGTCACTGACCCTAATACACAGAGTATACCACCTCAAACACACTGGGTTTAAATAAGACATCATAGAGTCTCATTTGAAAGTGAGACAATGTTTTAGCCTGGTTGTTGGTTTTTTGAAAACTACCAAGGAATTCACTTCAGTACCAGGCTAGTTTAAGAATGGTTATTTTAAGAAAGCTCTTTGTCTGTTATTATGAGGGAGAGATATAATTATAGTAGTTAAAAAGCAAGGAATAATGAAGACAATTATTATCTTATAGCACAAAGTTGAAAAATAACCTCAACATGGCATCGGGGAGAGGTGAGGAAACCAAGTTTTCCTTTGTTATAGTTTTCCAGCTTGGCTATAATTATCTCATAGTTAGCTAACATTTCAACATTCACCTAGGTTTCTAGGTCACTATTAATAAATACAGTTGTTTTTAACTTTCCAGACTTCAGATGAATGAATTCAAACACAGTGACCTCAGGATCAGGTAGAGAGATTTGGACATTAAAATGCAGAACTTGACATCTTTGAAGGCAGCCCCATCAAAACACTCCTGCTTCCACTGCTTCTGCTTTGAAATGCACTCAACATTCACCTTCCCCATCTCAGGAGTTAACCTGCAGCTTCCTAGAAGTTGTCTAACTCTACAGAGACCGGGAGAGACAACGGGCGTGTTGAACGATGTGAACACACCCACCCACCCACACAAACACAGGTACGCACACACACACAGGTACAAACACACCCACCCACCCACACAAATACAGGTACGCACACACACACACAGGTACAAACACACCCACCCACCCACCCACACAAACACAGGTACGCACACACACACACAGGTACAAACACACCCACCCACCCACACAAACACAGGTACGCACACACACACACAGGTACAAACACACCCACCCACCCACACAAACACAGGTACGCACACACACACGCGTGTGCATGTGCACCCTCACACGTGCCCGCACGACTCAGCTGGCATTTGGAGTACCAACAGCACTAGCGAGGCCCAACAGTGCCGCATCACCTTTGACAGCCTCCCTGTGGGGAACTGTCACGGTCGTGACGATAGACGGACCAAGGCGCAGCGTGTGTAGAGTTACACATCTTTATTAGGGTGAAAACGTCAAACAAAAACAATAAACCAACAACGAAAACGTGACACCAGTGGTGGCGCACACACACACACACACACACACACACACACACACACACACACACACACACACACACACACACACACACACACACACACACACACACACACACACACACACACACACACACACACACACACACACACACAACAATATCCCACAGAGCAGGTGGGAGAAAGGGCTTCCTAAATATGATCCCCAATTAGAGACAACGATTACCAGCTGCCTCTAATAGGGAACCATACAACCCAGCCACATAGAAAATCAATGACTAGAACACCCCCCCCCCCCCCCCCTAGTCACACTCTGACCTAAACACCATAGAGAACCGAGGGCTCTCTATGGTCAGGGCGTGACAGGAACACTAAACAGCACAACAGAAAGGTTCTTAGCTACCAAGTCGGAACAACAGAACTCACTGATGGAACATCGGATCATTCTGGAAAACCCAATCCATTCATCACCTCTATTTATTTGTGCCGTAACTTTCAAATAGGACATTAAAAAAAGAAATTAATTTGAAGCGTGAAGGAACCCAATTAATTCTCAGTGAGAGGGAGCTAATCAGTTTGTTATTCTGTGGCCGCGCCTGCTGATTTGCATATGTCATTTCAGTCAGTCACAGCCACTTGCGAACCCTCCCAATTCAGTTAAACAGGCCAGGAGTGCACATGCGGTTTCAACCTCATTACTCACCATGCAGCGCTGGTCGGGAAGACAAGACCAAGTCACCACATTCATTCATTCAATGTTTAACTGGGTTGCAATTTAGAAAAGTTGTCCATTTTCTATTTCAGCTTTTCCATTAAAACTTTCTGAAATAGCAAAGCATTTTATTGATAGCAGTTAGTTTTGGTTTATGGTAAGTTATTCAGGACCTACAAACTAACTTAACAGTAAAATCAGTTGTCAGCCTCTATTTCAGGGCCATATGACAGTTCTATATGGCCCTGTTGTGATGCAGGTAATCCTGGCAGTTCTCTCCCTCCATCCCCCTTTCTCCCATACCCTCCCTCCCTCTCTCTCTCTTCCTCCCCTCCCTCTCTCTCTCTCCCTAGGCTGACAGTAGTGTGAGGTGAGCAGCAGCTACAAACTGACTTAACAGTAAAATCAGTTGTCAGCCTCTATTTCAGGGCCATATGACAGTTCTATATGGCCCTGTTGTGATGCAGGTAATCCTGGCAGTTCTCTCCCTCCATCCCCCTTTCTCCCATACCCTCCCTCCCTCTCTCTCTCTTCCTCCCCTCCCCCTCTCTCTCTCCCTAGGCTGACAGTAGTGTGAGGTGAGCAGCAGCTACAAACTAACTTAACAGTAAAATCAGTTGTCAGCCTCTATTTGAGGGCCATATGACAGTTCTATATGGCCCTGTTGTGATGCAGGTAATCCTGGCAGTTCTCTCCCTCCATCCCCCTTTCTCCCATACCCTCCCTCCCTCTCTCTCTCTTCCTCCCTCCCTTTCTCTCTCTCCCTAGGCTGACAGTAGTGTGAGGTGAGCAGCAGCTACAAACTAACTTAACAGTAAAATCAGTTGTCAGCCTCTATTTGAGGGCCATATGACAGTTCTATATGGCCCTGTTGTGATGCAGGTAATCCTGGCAGTTCTCTCCCTCCATCCCCCTTTCTCCCATACCCTCCCTCCCTCTCTCTCTCTTCCTCCCCTCCCTCTCTCTCTCTCCCTAGGCTGACAGTAGTGTGAGGTGAGCAGCAGCTACAAACTAACTTAACAGTAAAATCAGTTGTCAGCCTCTATTTGAGGGCCATATGACAGTTCTATATGGCCCTGTTGTGATGCAGGTAATCCTGGCAGTTCTCTCCCTCCATCCCCCTTTCTCCCATACCCTCCCTCCCTCTCTCTCTCTTCCTCCCCTCCCTCTCTCTCTCTCCCTAGGCTGACAGTAGTGTGAGGTGAGCAGCAGCTACAAACTAACTTAACAGTAAAATCAGTTGTCAGCCTCTATTTGAGGGCCATATGACAGTTCTATATGGCCCTGTTGTGATGCAGGTAATCCTGGCAGTTCTCTCCCTCCATCCCCCTTTCTCCCATACCCTCCCTCCCTCTCTCTCTCTTCCTCCCCTCCCTCTCTCTCTCTCCCTAGGCTGACAGTAGTGTGAGGTGAGCAGCAGCTACAAACTAACTTAACAGTAAAATCAGTTGTCAGCCTCTATTTGAGGGCCATATGACAGTTCTATATGGCCCTGTTGTGATGCAGGTAATCCTGGCAGTTCTCTCCCTCCATCCCCCTTTCTCCCATACCCTCCCTCCCTCTCTCTCTCTTCCTCCCCTCCCTCTCTCTCTCTCCCTAGGCTGACAGTAGTGTGAGGTGAGCAGCAGCTACAAACTAACTTAACAGTAAAATCAGTTGTCAGCCTCTATTTCAGGGCCATATGACAGTTCTATATGGCCCTGTTGTGATGCAGGTAATCCTGGCAGTTCTCTCCCTCCATCCCCCTTTCTCCCATACCCTCCCTCCCTCTCTCTCTCTTCCTCCCCTCCCTCTCTCTCTCTCCCTAGGCTGACAGTAGTGTGAGGTGAGCAGCAGCTACAAACTAACTTAACAGTAAAATCAGTTGTCAGCCTCTATTTCAGGGCCATATGACAGTTCTATATGGCCCTGTTGTGATGCAGGTAATCCTGGCAGTTCTCTCCCTCCATCCCCCTTTCTCCCATACCCTCCCTCCCTCTCTCTCTCTTCCTCCCCTCCCTCTCTCTCTCTCCCTAGGCTGACAGTAGTGTGAGGTGAGCAGCAGCTACAAACTAACTTAACAGTAAAATCAGTTGTCAGCCTCTATTTCAGGGCCATATGACAGTTCTATATGGCCCTGTTGTGATGCAGGTAATCCTGGCAGTTCTCTCCCTCCATCCCCCTTTCTCCCATACCCTCCCTCCCTCTCTCTCTCTTCCTCCCCTCCCTCTCTCTCTCTCCCTAGGCTGACAGTAGTGTGAGGTGAGCAGCAGCTACAAACTAACTTAACAGTCAAATCAGTTGTCAGCCTCTATTTCAGGGCCATATGACAGTTCTATATGGCCCTGTTGTGATGCAGGTAATCCTGGCAGTTCTCTCCCTCCATCCCCCTTTCTCCCATACCCTCCCTCCCTCTCTCTCTCTTCCTCCCCTCCCTCTCTCTCTCTCCCTAGGCTGACAGTAGTGTGAGGTGAGCAGCAGCTACAAACTAACTTAACAGTAAAATCAGTTGTCAGCCTCTATTTGAGGGCCATATGACAGTTCTATATGGCCCTGTTGTGATGCAGGTAATCCTGGCAGTTCTCTCCCTCCATCCCCCTTTCTCCCATACCCTCCCTCCCTCTCTCTCTCTTCCTCCCCTCCCTCTCTCTCTCTCCCTAGGCTGACAGTAGTGTGAGGTGAGCAGCAGCTACAAACTAACTTAACAGTAAAATCAGTTGTCAGCCTCTATTTCAGGGCCATATGACAGTTCTATATGGCCCTGTTGTGATCCAGGTAATCCTGGCAGTTCTCTCCCTCCATCCCCCTTTCTCCCATACCCTCCCTCCCTCTCTCTCTCTTCCTCCCCTCCCTCTCTCTCTCTCCCTAGGCTGACAGTAGTGTGAGGTGAGCAGCAGCTACAAACTAACTTAACAGTAAAATCAGTTGTCAGCCTCTATTTCAGGGCCATATGACAGTTCTATATGGCCCTGTTGTGATGCAGGTAATCCTGGCAGTTCTCTCCCTCCATCCCCCTTTCTCCCATACCCTTCCTCCCCTCCCTCTCTCTCTCTCTCTCCCTCCCTCCCTCCCTCCCTCTCTCTTCCTCCCCTCCCTCCATCCATCCCTCCCTCTCTCTTCCTCCCCTCCCTCCATCCCTCCCTCTCTCTCTCTCTCTCTCCCTTCCTCCCCTCCCTCTCTCTCTCTCTTCCTCCCCTCCCTCTCTCTCTCTCTCTCTCTCTCTTCCTCCCCTCCCCCTCTCTCTCTCCCTTCCTCCCCTCCCTCTCTCTCTCTCTCTCTCTTCCTCCCCTCCCCCTCTCTCTCTCCCTTCCTCCCCTCCCCCCCCTCTCTCCCTTCCTCCCCTCCCCCTCTCTCTCTCCCTTCCTCCCCTCCCTCTCTCTCTCTCCCTTCCTCCCCTCTCTCCCCCTCTCTCTCCCTTCCACCCCTCCCTCTCTCTCTCTCCCTTCCTCCCCTCCCTCCCCCTCTCTCTCGCTTCCTCCCCTCTCTCTCTCTCCCTAGGCTGACAGTAGTGTGAGGTGAGCAGCAGTTAGTGTGAGGCGAGCAGAGTTGCTGTGCTGAGCTGGGAACCTGTACAGAGAAGTCCCAGCCTAAGCAGAAACGGCCACCATAGCTGACCTGCTATCTAACACAAGTAATTGGATGTGAAACGAGTCTGAAGAGAGAGAACAGAGAGAAGTGGAAAGAGGAGACGACAGGCTTAGCTTTCCCTCAGAGCGGTAGCATGAGAGAGGGGGGTGAATGTGAAAGCAAGGGAGGAATGGAGGAACGAGAGGGGGGAGATTGGTGTCAGTGTCTGGGTGCACACTGTCGCTCTCTCACTGACTCACTTTACCCAGCAGTCTCCACAAACAGGAAGTGACATGAGCAGGGAGACGGGTGGTGGGGAAGGAGGAGGGGCGGGTAGAGGACTAAGCTGTCCACTCAGATTGGCACGCATGCAAGGACACACACAGGCACGCGCACGCACATGCACACCCACACACAAATTGGCAATTTGTTGAGCATTATTTAGTCCATCCATCTCTTCCATTTTTAAGATCAATATAGTAATGGCTACAGTGGAACATGTTTCCAGGCGTAGGCTGCTATTATTGTGAGTCTTTTCTAAATTGAACAGAAACAAAGCCTGTTAGTAATTGCTGTGGTGTTTCTGCTGTTGGATAATTAATGAGAGAACAGATCAAAAGGAAGATCCAGAGATCCCACAGGAGTCCCCGACCCATATCTCACTGTTATATACACACACACACACACACACACACACACACACACACACACACACACACACACACACACACACACACACCTCACTGTAGAACACACACAGACCCTCAAACACCCATATCTCACTGTTATACACACACACACACACGCACACACCTCACTGTAGAACACACACAGACCCTCAAACACCCAAATCTCATTGTAGAACAAACACCCTCAAACACATATCAATCTCGTCCTCCACAAAAAGACTACTACATTCCATAATAGTATCTTACCATATTATACTATCTCATATCACACCTCTGAACTTGCTTATAAAGAACTGTGGTTACACACGTGGTTATTACATATTCCTAATGAAAGCAAATCTCCTATACGTTCAAACTATTTCACTGTGGCCACCAGTAAAAGCCATTGTCAATAGCAACAGCCAACAGTACTAGCCAAACTGCTGTAGTCCAAACATCTGCATGTTTCCATGACTTCAGAGAGAACATAAACAGGCAAACCAGATAGTAACATCATGTGGAGGACAAAAGAAAAATGTACACTGTCTGCCAGTACATTTAAATAAAGTTGTCACAGCGTTGAACTGAGATTTAAAGGGAAAAGGGCAGTACCCGTCTCAGCACGTTTAGGAAAGCCCTATTGAGACTGACAGGCAAGCAAATGAACGCATCATTAAGTAAACACAATAAAAAAAGACATAGATAAATGCACAAATAAGTCAAATGACAGTTTTCCCAAACACAAACAGAATTATTTCTTATTAAAGAAATGTAAAACACTTATGAATAAATGACTGCAACCTCATTAAAATAGAGGCGGGCGGTGTTCCCGGCGTTTGCTGATGTCATTGTCTCTCAGCACAGAGTGCCACACCGTTGGTTGGTCAGTAGTTAACCAGCATGCCAAGAACTCCCAGAACCACCCACTCCCTGGCTCTGTCTCTGAGTGACTGCATCATCGTCATGTGTAAAAACAGAGTTGGAACTGTGCATCAGCTGCCTACAATCTCCATGACTGTTTGAATACTTGACTGGGTAGATAGTTTTAAGTTGCATTAGTCGTATGTACAGGATACACATGGTATACACCTTCCAACGAAAAGCTTACTTGCAGGTTCCTTCTCGATAATGCAACAACGAGAAATAACAAAAGATAAGAAGACAAACATAAAGTAAATGGCTCAGTAGAATAGAATAAACATTTGAGCTCTAACTAGTTGTTGCCATATGCATAGAAATCCATGATCTCTCCATCAGCTCCATAAAAGGGAGTGAATGAGGGTATAAGGGAGAAAGCTACTTTCTGGAATGAAATGCAGCCTTCTCAGCTGCCTAAGTACTGGTCAGGGTAAGACGGAGCCAGCCAGTAGTACCCACCTCTATGAGTTTGCGTTCATAGCTGGCAGCCAGCTCCTCAACATCATCCATAGACCTGCTCTGAGGGGCTGGAGTGGGATCATCACAGTTCCTCACCATGGGGAGAACTGGAGAGAGAGGGGGGAGGAGAGAGGGGAGAGAGAGAGGAGAGAGAGAGAGAAAGAGAGAGAGAGGAGAGAGGAGGGAGAGAGGGGAGAGAGATGGGGAGAGAGAGAGGAGGGAGAGTGGGGAGAGAGAGAGAGGGGAGAGAGAGGAGGGAGAGTGGGGAGAGAGAGAGAGGGGAGAGAGAGGAGGGAGAGTGGGGAGAGAGAGAGGGAGAGAGAGAGGAGAGAGAGAGAGAGGGGAGAGAGAGGAGGGAGAGTGGGGAGAGAGAGAGAGGGAGAGAGAGAGGGGGAGAGAGAGGAGAGAGAGAGGGGGAGAGAGAGGAGAGAGAGAGGGGGAGAGAGAGAGAGGGGAGAGAGAGGAGGGAGAGTGGGGAGAGAGAGGAGGGAGAGAGAGGGGAGAGAGAGGTGGGAGAGAGTTGGAGAGAGAGGGGGGAGAGAGAGGAGAGAGAGAGAGGGGGGAGAGAGGAGGGAGAGAGGAGGGAGAGAGAGAGAGAGAGAGAGAGAGAGAGGGGGGAGAGAGAGGAGGGAGGGAGAGAGGAGGGAGAGAGAGGGAGGGAGAGAGGAGGGAGAGAGAGGTGGGAGAAAGGGGGAGAGAGAGAGGAGAGAGAGAGAGGGGGGAGAGAGGAGGGAGAGAGGAGGGAGAGTGAGAGAGAGGGGGGAGAGAGAGGAGAGAGGGAGAGAGAGAGGCAAACAATTACTTGGGGAATAATAATAATAATAATTTGATGGGTGTTTATATTTGTCCTGTTTGTCACATGTACAAGTGTGTATGATATGCATGTGTGAAATGGAAATGTGTTTTTTGCACAAATTCTAACGCCCTCTGAGACATCCCCGGAAAGAGGGGTCCCGGCCAGGGTCTGCCATTAACAACAGTGACCCAGGAGCAATTAGGACTAAGTGCCTTGCTCAAGGGCACATCAACTTTTTTTCAACGTGTCGGCTCAGGGATTCGAGCTAGCTACCTTCTGGTTCCTGGCTAAACGCTCTAACCACTATGCTACCTGCTTCCCAACATAATGAGTAATATTAATAATAACAAGTGTTTGATATGCCTGGGGCAACAATAAACAAACACACACACACTATTATCAGTGGATTATTATGCAGAGGAGTATTGTCTTGTCGGTAGTTAAAGTAAAAACCAACAACTGTTTGATGGGACGTTTTTTTTCACACAGCTCTAATTGTCTGTTGGAGGCATGGGTCAGAGAGCAGAGCGGTTACTTCCTGGAAAGCTTTTAAAACAGCATCCTCTCTAAGGTACTAAACCCACTGTATGTACCAGGGGAAGTAAACAAGTAAACACTGTTGTTATGACAACCATTTTCTCTAATTACTGTCTTTTTGCACCGAGATTCACATAAAAAAAAAAGATTGTTTCTCAAAACTTCAGACTATTGTATCAAACTGACACACTGCTTGGCTCTCCCCACATACTCCTAAAACTGTGGTTCATCACTACTAGTTCTAGCTGGCTAACGTCATCAATACGGGCCTACAGCGGTTCCACGTCAGCTATAAACATGGTGTAATCTAGTTATAGGAGGGAGAACAACAGAAGTAGACTAGAGGGTCTTGGAGGAGCGGTGGCTCCTACAGGGAGAGATGGATCATTTCTCCCTTAACACCTTTATATATAAGGTCCCACATTAGGTTAGATAACACAAACACACACAAAAATGATGGCAGAAAACACACACACACACGTGCCCAATACACAAACAAACATCTCAGAAAATAAAGAATAATAACTCACTTAAAATAACAGATGTGGGTTTTGGTTGAATTTGAAGAGAAACTGTCCAAATCTCTCAGTCCTAACAGTGATAAAGGGCAGTGTGTGTCTGGTCTCGCAGGGGCAGATATTGATTTAGGAAAATGATTGCTGGTCCAGAGGCAAAAAGCACAGCCTGCTGCTGAGAGTCTGAGTGATACAGCCCTGATAAGAGGACGGTGAGGAGGACAAAGTCAATCAACCCTTTCAACACGCACACATACACATCTCCCCAGTCTACACACACCTCCCCAGTCTACACACACCTCCTGAGTCTACACACACCTCCCCAGTCTACACACACCTCCCCAGCCTACACACACCTCCACAGTCTACACACACCTCCTGAGTCTACACACACCTCCCCAGTCTACACACACCTCCCCAGTCTACACACACCTCCCCAGTCTACACACACCTCCTGAGTCTACACACACCTCCCGAGTCTACACACACATCCTGAGTCTACACACACCTCCCCAGTCTACACACACATCCTGAGTCTACACACACATCTCCACAGTCTACACACCTCCTCCCCAGTCTACACATACCTCCTGAGTCGACACACACCTCCTGAGTCGATACACACCTCCCCAGTCTACACACACCTCCCCAGTCTACACACACCTCCTGAGTCTACACACACCTCCTGAGTCTACACACACCTCCCCAGTCTACACACACCTCCCCAGTCTACACACACCTCCTCCCCAGTCTGTCTACACACTTCTCCCCAGTCTGTCTACACACTTCTCCCCAGTCTGTCTACACACACCTCCCCAGTCTACACACACCTCCCCAGTCTACACACACCTCCCCAGTCTACACACACCTCCCCAGTCTACACACACCTCTTCAGTCTGTCTACACACTTCTCCCCAGTCTACACACATCTCCCCAGTCTGTCTACACACACCTCCCCAGTCTACACACACCTCCCCAGTCTACACACACCTCCACAGTCTACACACACCTCCACAGTCTACACACACCTCCTCCCCAGTCTAAACACATCTCCTGAGTCTACACACACCTCCCCAGTCTACACACACCTCCCCAGTCTACACACACCTCCTCCCCAGTCTACACACATCTCCTGAGTCGACACACACCTCCCCAGTCTGTCTACACACACCTCCCCTGTCTACACACAGCTCCCCAGTCTACACACACCTCCTCCCCAGTCTGTCTACACACTTCTCCCCAGTCTACACACATCTCCCCAGTCTGTCTACACACACCTCCCCAGTCTACACACACCTCCCCAGTCTACACACACCTCCACAGTCTACACACACCTCCACAATCTACACACACCTCCTCCCCAGTCTACACACACCTCCCCAGTCTACACACACCTCCTCCCCAGTCTACACACACCTCCCCAGTCTACACACACCTCCTCCCCAGTCTGTCTACACATCTCCCCAGTCTGTCTACACACACCTCCCCAGTCTACACACACCTCCACAGTCTACACACACCTCCACAGTCTACACACACCTCCTCCCCAGTCTACACACACCTCCTGAGTCGACACACACCTCCCCAGTCTACACACATCTCCCCAGTCTGTCTACACACACCTCCCCAGTCTACAAACACCTCCTCCCCAGTCTACACACACCTCCCCAGTCTACACACACCTCCTCCCCAGTCTACACACATCTCCTGAGTCGACACACACCTCCCCAGTCTGTCTACACACACCTCCCCTGTCTACACACACCTCCCCAGTCTACACACACCTCCTCCCCAGTCTGTCTACACACCTCCCCAGTCTACACACACCTCCACAGTCTACACACACCTCCCCAGTCTACACACATCTCCCCAGTCTGTCTACACACACCTCCCCAGTCTACACACACCTCCTCCCCAGTCTACACACACCTCCCCAGTCTACACACACCTCCTCCCCAGTCTACACACATCTCCTGAGTCGACACACACCTCCCCAGTCTGTCTACACACACCTCCCCTGTCTACACACACCTCCCCAGTCTACACACACCTCCTCCCCAGTCTGTCTACACACCTCCCCAGTCTACACACACCTCCACAGTCTACACACACCTCCACAGTCTACACACACCTCCTCCCCAGTCTACACACACCTCCTGAGTCGACACACACCTCCCCAGTCTACACACACCTCCCCAGTCTACACACACCTCCCCAGTCTACACACACCTCCCCAGTCTACACACACCTCCTCCCCAGTCTACACACCTCCTGAGTCGACACACACCTCCCCAGTCTGTCTACACACACCTCCCCTGTCTACACACACCTCCCCAGTCTACACACACCTCCCCAGTCTACACACACCTCTTGAGTCTACACACATCTCCCCAGTCTACACACATCTCCCCAGTCTACACACACCTCCCCAGTCTGTCTACACACACCTCCCCAGTCTGCACACACCTCCTGAGTCTACACACACCTCCCCAGTCTGTCTACACACAACTCCCCAGTCTACACACACCTCCCCAGTCTACACACACCTCCCCAGTCTACACACACCTCCTGAGTCTACACACACCTCCCCAGTCTTCACACACCTCCCCAGTCTACACACACCTCCCGAGTCTACACACACCTCCACAGTCTACACACACCTCCCCAGTCTGTCTACACACACCTCCCCAGTCTGTCTACACACACCTCCCCAGTCTGTCTACACACACCTCCCCAGTCTGTCTACACACACCTCCCCAGTCTACACACACCTCCCCAGTCTGTCTACACACACCTCCCCAGTCTGTCTACACATCTCCCCAGTCTGTCTACACACACCTCCCCAGTCTACACACACCTCCACAGTCTACACACACCTCCACAGTCTACACACACCTCCTCCCCAGTCTACACACACCTCCTGAGTCGACACACACCTCCCCAGTCTACACACATCTCCCCAGTCTGTCTACACACACCTCCCCAGTCTACAAACACCTCCTCCCCAGTCTACACACACCTCCCCAGTCTACACACACCTCCTCCCCAGTCTACACACATCTCCTGAGTCGACACACACCTCCCCAGTCTGTCTACACACACCTCCCCTGTCTACACACACCTCCCCAGTCTACACACACCTCCTCCCCAGTCTGTCTACACACCTCCCCAGTCTACACACACCTCCACAGTCTACACACACCTCCCCAGTCTACACACATCTCCCCAGTCTGTCTACACACACCTCCCCAGTCTACACACACCTCCTCCCCAGTCTACACACACCTCCCCAGTCTACACACACCTCCTCCCCAGTCTACACACATCTCCTGAGTCGACACACACCTCCCCAGTCTGTCTACACACACCTCCCCTGTCTACACACACCTCCCCAGTCTACACACACCTCCTCCCCAGTCTGTCTACACACCTCCCCAGTCTACACACACCTCCACAGTCTACACACACCTCCACAGTCTACACACACCTCCTCCCCAGTCTACACACACCTCCTGAGTCGACACACACCTCCCCAGTCTACACACACCTCCCCAGTCTACACACACCTCCCCAGTCTACACACACCTCCCCAGTCTACACACACCTCCTCCCCAGTCTACACACCTCCTGAGTCGACACACACCTCCCCAGTCTGTCTACACACACCTCCCCTGTCTACACACACCTCCCCAGTCTACACACACCTCCCCAGTCTACACACACCTCTTGAGTCTACACACATCTCCCCAGTCTACACACATCTCCCCAGTCTACACACACCTCCCCAGTCTGTCTACACACACCTCCCCAGTCTGCACACACCTCCTGAGTCTACACACACCTCCCCAGTCTGTCTACACACAACTCCCCAGTCTACACACACCTCCCCAGTCTACACACACCTCCCCAGTCTACACACACCTCCTGAGTCTACACACACCTCCCCAGTCTTCACACACCTCCCCAGTCTACACACACCTCCCGAGTCTACACACACCTCCACAGTCTACACACACCTCCCCAGTCTGTCTACACACACCTCCCCAGTCTGTCTACACACACCTCCCCAGTCTGTCTACACACACCTCCCCAGTCTGTCTACACACACCTCCCCAGTCTACACACACCTCCCCAGTCTGTCTACACACACCTCCCCAGTCTGTCTACACACACCTCCCCAGTCTGTCTACACACACCTCCCCAGTCTACACACACCTCCACAGTCTACACACACCTCCCCAGTCTACACACACCTCCACAGTCTACACACACCTCCTGAGTTGACACACACCTCCCCAGTTTACACACACCTCCCCAGTCTACACACATCTCCCCAGTCTACACACATCTCCCTAGTTTACACACACCTCCTGAGTCTACACACACCTCCCCAGTCTACACACACCTCCTGAGTCTACACACACCTCACCAGTCTTCACACACCTCCCCAGTCTACACACCCCCCCCCAGTCTACACACACCTCCCCAGTCTACACACACCTCCCCAGTCTACACACACCTCCCCAGTCTACACACACCTCCTGAGTCTACACACACCTCACCAGTCTTCACACACCTCCCCAGTCTACACACCCCCCCCCAGTCTACACACACCTCCCCAGTCTACACACACCTCCCCAGTCTACACACACCTCCCCAGTCTACACACACCTCCCCAGTCTACACACACCTCCCGAGTCTACACACACCTCCCGAGTCTACACACACCTCCTGAGTCTACACACACCTCCCCAGTCTACACCAGTTTACACCAATGCAGGATGCGAAGACTAGTAGTACAAAGTTGGGCTAGAACAGCAAGAAAGTTTCAAAATATCTTCCCCACTACACACACACACACACACACACAATCGTAGAGAAGATTTGCCACCCAGTCATCCAGAGAGAGTCAACAGGCGTGATAGGGTCATTATCACCCCAGCCAGCAGCACACAGCTCTCTGCCACAGCAATCCTAAGGCTTATCTTTCACTACCAATAGCCTGTATATCCCCTCACACACATACACTCACAGACTGCCTTTGTCATTAAAACTGCTGACAGTACATTCCCAAGTTACCTCAGCTCAGAGTTTCTCTTCCACTTGGATTTCTGTTCCCTGTCACGGCCATAGGGCCTTAATAATAAAACACCGAAGACATAGTGAATGGCTCAGTGTACGTGCGTGTGTACACTGTAAACACTTCTTTTGCCTTTTAGTTGTTTCAGCTCATTTTCCAAAGTCAACTTAACTGAAACATACTGAAATTGGTCATTGTTAAAAAAAAAAGATTTGTTGAGTCAACATAAAAGTGTGTTATCCTGCTGCCTTGAAATTTGAAAACAAGTCTAATCTGGATTCCATGTTGAGTTAACTTAATCTAAAGTTACTTCAATTTAGTATAGTGAACTTCATACTTTTAGTCAAATCAATATGCTTCAACTAATGCTTTAAGTTGTGCTTACAAAGCATAGAAAGCTACACTGTACGCAATTGCTGTACATTTTATGATACTGATGTTTTGCTGTATATTTACAGTCAATCGCAATGCAATTGGATACTTTTTGGATCGTCCTGTAAATTCTCATCACGCCTCACTTGCAATTACAGTTATTCGTATAGGATACTTCAGATGTGCTTATGGAACACACGTTTATTTTTTTTACAGTAAATATAAAACTTACTGTATTTTTACAACTGAATTAGTTATTGCTGTAAAATGATATTATGCAACTGTATTCTGAATACAGTATACTTGTTAATTAAGATATGTTCTGTATTTTAACAGCAACTCAGTAGCAAGTAAGCTATTTTAATTTTACAGGATAAGTACACTATATATACAAAAGGTATGTGGACACCCCTTCAAATGAGTGTATTTGGCTATGTCAGCTACACCCGCTGCTGACAGGTGAATAAATCGAGCACACAGCCTTTCCAAGAAGTCAGTTCATACAATTTCTGCCCTGCTAGAGCTGCCACGGTCAACTGTAAGTGCTGTTATTGTGAAGTGGAAACGTCTAGGGGCAACAACGGCTCAGCCGTGAAGAGGAAGGCCACAAAAGCTCAAAGAATGGAATCCCCAAGTGCTGAAGTGTGTAAAAATGGTCTGTTCTTGGTTGCAACACTCACTACCAAGTTCCAAACTACATCTGGAAGCAACATCAGCACAATAACTGTTTGTCGGGAGCTTCATGAAATGGGTTTCCATGGCTGAGCAGCCGCACACAAGCCTAAGATCACCATGAGCATATGCCAAACTTTGGCTGGAGCAGTATAAAGTTCACCACCATTGGACCCGAGCAGTGGAAACACGTTCTCTAGAGTGATGACACACACTTCACCATCTTGCAGTCCGACGGACGAATCTGGGTTTGGCGGATGCCAGGAGAACGCTACCTGCCCCAATGCATAGTGACAACTGTAAAGTTTGGTGGAGGAGGAATAAGGGTCTGGGGCTGTTTTCCATACACAATACCCCATAATGACAAAGCTGGCGGCCCGGCCAAACTGAGCAATTGGGGGAGAAGGGCCTTTGGGAGGTGACCAAGAACCAAATATTCACTCGGACAGAGCTCCAGAGTTCCTCTGTGGAGATGGAAGAACCTTCCAGAAGGACAACCATCTCTGCAGCACTCCACCATTCAGGCGGAGTGGCCAAACAGAAGCTACTTCTCAGTAAAAGGCACATGACAGCCTGCTTGGAGTTTGCCTAAAGGCACCTAAAGTCTCTCAGACCATGAGAAACAAGATTCTCTGGTCTGATGAAACTAAGATGGAACTCTTTGGCCTGAATGCCAAGCGTCACGTCTGGAGGAAACCTGGCACCATTCCTACGGTGAAGCATGGTGGTGGCAGAATCATGATGTGGGGATGTTTTTCAGCGGCAGGGACTGGGAGTTGCCTGTCAGCACTCGTGTCTTATAGCTTCACATTAGTTTTGTTGTTTTGTTTGTTTGTTTAGTGTTCTTCGTGTAAATAAAGAAGAATGTATTCTAATCACACTGCGCCTTGGTCTCCTCGTTATGGGAGGGGCACACGAGGAGATTGGCTGAGTCAGGTAGGAGACCTGAGCCAACTCCTCGTGCTCACCGTGGGGAGCGTGTAACTGGTCAGGCACCGTGTTATGCAGAGATGCGCATGGTGTCATCCAGCCAGGACGTATTGAGCCAGCTCTATGTTCTAGCTCTCCAATGCGTCTCCACGGTCCAGTGTATCCTGTGCCTCCTCCCCGCACTCGCCCTGAGGTGCGTGTCCTCAGCCCAGTACCACCAGTCCCGGCAACACGCACCAGGCCTACAGTGCGCCTCGGCAGTCCAGAGCGTCCGGCGACAGTACCCAGTCCAGAGTGTAAGGCGACAGTACCCAGTCCAGAGCGTCCGGCGACAGTTCACAGACCGGAACCTCCAACGACGGGCCACAGTCCGGAAACTCCAACGACGGGCCACAGTTCGGAAACTCCAACGACGGGCCACAGTCCGGAACCTCCAACGACGGGCCACAGTCCGGAACCTCCAACGGCGGGCCACAGTCCGGAACCTCCAACGACGGGCCACAGTCCGGAACCTCCAACGACGGGCCACAGTCCGGAACCTCCAACGACGGGCCACAGTCCGGAACCTCCAACGACGGGCCACAGTCCGGAACTTCCAACGACGGGCCACAGTCCGGAACCTCCAACGACGGGCCACAGTCCGGAACCTCCAACGACGGGCCACAGTCCGGAACCTCCAACGACGGGCCACAGTCCAGAACCTCCAACGACGGGCCACAGTCCGGAACCTCCAACGACGGGCCACAGTCCGGTAGCCTCCGACGATGATCCATGGTTCAGGGATACAAGAGCGGACTCAGTGTAAGGAAGGGGGGCGGCATCCAGAACCAGAGCTGCCACCGAGGTTAGATGCCCACCTCCTTATACAGTGGGGCAAAAAAGTATTTAGTCAGCCCCAATTGTGCAAGTTCTCCCACTTAAAAAGATGAGAGAGGCCTGTAATTTTCAACATAGGTACACTTCAACTATGACAGACAAAATGAGAAAAAATAATCCAGAAAATCACATCGTAGGATTTTTTATGAATTTATTTGCAAATTATGGTGGAAAGTAAGTATTTGGTCAATAACAAAAGTTTATCTAAATACTTTCTTATATATCCTTTGTTGGCAATGACAGAGGTCAAATGTTTTCTGTAAGTCTTCACAAGGTTTTCACACACTGTTGCTGGTATTTTGGCCCATTCCTCCATGTAGATCTCCTCTAGAGCAGTGAGGCCACTCCAGGACCTTGAAATGCTTCTTACGAAGCCACTCCTTCGTTGTCCGGGCGGTGTTTGGGATCATCGTCCTGGTCCCTTTGCAGAAAAACAGCCCCAAAGCATGATGTTTCCACCCCCATGCTTCACAGTAGGTATGCTGTTCTTTGGATGCAACTCAGCATTCTTTGTCCTCCAAACACGACGAGTTGAGTTTTTACCAAAATGTTCTATTTTGGTTTCATCTGACCATATGACATTCTCCCAATCTTCTTCTGGATCATCCAAATGCTCTCTAGCAAACTTCAGACGGGCCTGGACATGGCTTAAGCAGGGGGACACGTCTGGCACTGCAGGATTTGAGTCCCTGGCGGCGTAGTGTGTTACTGATGGTAGGCTTTGTTACTTTGGTCCCAGCTCTCTGCAGGTCATTCACTAGGTCCCCCCCGTGTGGTTCTGGGATTTTTGCTCACCGTTCATGTGATCATTTTGACCCCACGGGGTGTGATCTTGCGTGGAGCCCCAGATTGAGGGAGATTATCAGTGGTTTTGTATGTCTTCCATTTCCTAATATTTGCTCCCACAGTTGATTTCTTCAAACCAAGCTGCTTACCTATTGCAGATTCAGTCTTCCCAGCCTGGTGCAGGTCTACAATTTTGTTTCTGGTGTCCTTTGACAGCTCTTGGCCATAATGAAGTTTAGAGTGTGACTGTTTGAGGTTGTGGACAGGTGTCTTTTATACTGATAACAAGTTCAAACAGGTGCCATTAATACAGGTAACGAGTGGAGGACAGAGGAGCCTCTTAAAGAAGAAGTTACAGGTCTGTGAGAGCCAGAAATCTTGCTTGTTTGTAGGTGACCAAATACTTATTTTCCACCATAATTTGCAAATAAATTCATATAAAATCCTACAATGTGATTTTCTGTATTTTTCCCCCTCATTTTGTCTGTCGTAGTTGAAATGTACCTATGATGAAAATTACAGGCCTCTCTCATCCTTTTAAGTGGGAGAACTTGCACAATTGGTGGCTGACAATTTTTTTTTATTTTTTTATCCATCATACAAACAGAACCCCTAATAGGGAGGGGAGTTCCAAACTAAACAGGAACTCACAGCTATGTGTGTGTGTGTGTGTGTGTGTGTGTGAGAGAGAGAGAGAGAGAGAGAGAGAGAGAGAGAGAGAGAGAGAGAGAGAGAGAGAGAGAGAGAGTTACGTCCGTCCGTGACTGCGTACGTCCATGTGTGTCTGTCCGTCCGTAGGTGTGTGTGTTACGTACGCACATGAGTGTTTGTGTTGCGTGCCCGTGTGTATGTAAGGCTTCCCAGGAAAGGCTCTTTAGCTGTGATTCCTCCTGCTCAGCCGTAAGCGTTAAACAGGGGAAGCCGTCTAAATAATGTAGAAATAATATTCGCATCCAGTCTTTTTCACAACAAGCCCTTTTTTATGTGCAATGATGTGGAGACTAACATGTAGGTAACAGCCATCAGAAATAGCTTTTCTCTTGAAATGGTTTCACTTTCACAGTGGGTGTACTGAAGCATGGTAAAATGTATTACTACAGTCTTCAGCGGCAATTTATTCGTCTTCTAAGAATCACTCAATAAGACTACTGAGGGGCAGATACAGGTTCCTGAAGGTTTAGTGCAGAAAGACAAGGACAAACCTACACACACACACATACATAGAACCATAACAGAAGAAAGTAGACATTACATACTTTGCAGATCCACAAGGGAGAAGGCAGGAGAGGTTAATTAAAATGTGGTAATCAAAGCAACCTCCTTTCATAGTCCCATCACACACTGTCTGCTGCTTCCTGTATCTCTCCTCCAGACAACAGGGTGTGTGTTTGTTTTATCGGTCCATCGGAGTGAGACTGTGTCTGCACTGATGGCCCCAAATTACAGGAACAGGCGAATCCGATCCACAGGCGTGAAATCGCATACCAAACACTTCACACGCGCACACACACCTCACCAACTAAAACAGGACAAAAAGTCCACCTAGACTTTTTCCTTCTCTGTTAAAACAACAACCTGTGGAAAAGACCATTTAACATGATCTGATGAGAGCAATCGAAGTGTTTGGATGTGGCTGACCAGCGCATACTGATAAGTAATGTCAGTTGGTAGCCATGTAACAGTTTAACTTCCGTCCCCTCGCCCCGGGCTCGTACCAGGGACCCTCTGCACACATCAACAACAGTCACCCACGAACCATACTTACCCATCGCGCCACAAAAGCCACGGCCCTTGCAGAGCAAGGGTGACGTCACCCGATTGAAACGCTATTAGCGCGCACCACCGCTAACAAGCTAGCCATTTCACATCGGTTACACACAGGCAGCACACACACCTCTAGGTGACACTGGATTTCTAATTGTTCAGTTAAAATAAGAGTCCAAATCATAGCTAAGCGTCACCCAAACTATTTACATTGACCCCCCTTTATTTTTACACTGCTGCTACTCGCTGTTTATTATCTATGCATAGTCACATTACAAATTACCTCGAATAACCTGTACCAGCGCACATTGACTCTGTACCGTTATTGTTATTGTCATTTTCTAGTGTTATTTTTATTTTTTTACTTTAGTTTATTTAGTAAATATTTTCTTAACTCTATTTCTTGAACTGCTTTGTTGGTTAAGGGCTTGTAAGTAAACATTTCACGGTAAGGTGCTGCTGCTGTATTCAGTGCATGTGACAAATGCAAGTCGATTTGAAGCACACACGTCTTTTAATTCCTGTGAGGACTTTTTGGGGACCAACAATTGATTACTATAAAAACTAACCCTAACCTCCCGAGGGCTCCCGAGTGGCACAGTGGAAGAGGCGTCACTATAGTACCTGGTTCAAATCCAGGCTGTATCACATCCGGCAGTGATTCAGCCCAGCCGAAGTAGGCCAAGATTGTGAATTTGTTTTTAACTGACTTGCCTGGTTAAATAAAGGTTAAATAAAAAATTATCCTCTAAGCCTAGAATAGCTTTTTTACAAGTGGGGATCTGCAAAATGTTCTAATTTCTCTGAATTTTAGTTGGTTTACTATTCTTGTGAGGGCTTTTGGTACTCACAAGTACAGTAAAACATGTACACACACACACAAACACACAGTACTTGTTAATTCATTCAACCCAGCCATGTCAAATACCCCTGTCAAAATACAAACTTTCCCAGCCAATCTCACACAATTTTCAAAGCAATTTCCAAAGCCCAAAGGGAAATGTTGGCATTATTAGTTTGTTTTCATCCTGGGAGGACATCTCACAACCAATCACTCCCCAGGTAAAGAGGAGCACACCGATTTATTTTTCTGTGTGTACGTGCAGTGCTTACATGTTGTGGTGTTGGGGGAAAATGTAAAGTGCCTTTCAATTAATTAGTGCTGAGTGTTAATGAGGGGGGAGAGAGAGAGACGTCGCCTGGCGGGGTTGTCTGGGTGAGAAACTGTGATAAAAGCGGCTTACGTATATTTTTGTTGAGCCAAAATGTTCGTGGAAGGTACTCAGCAGCGAACCCCTCGCGCAACCTACTTCATTCAGGTGTGTTGAGTTTCCTTGTAGGCCTATTTGGCAGGAAAACTGTGCAGCCAACTGTTTGAGTTTTTATTAAAGAATGTGAAACAACTTTCCTGCTTTTCCTTAAATCATGTCTAGCTGTTCTTTATATGGCCTAAAATAAACATGTTCATATGGGCAGACTATTACCTATACTGCAGGCTTTATTTATTCATCACTGCCACTGTTGTTATTATGTATATAGTGCTATTTATCAAGTTTTTTATTACCATTTTCATTATTTTATTTCACTTCGTCCTGCATGTTGGAGCTTTAAACCTAAGATTGCAGGGTACAGTGACAATCACACCTGCAACCCTGTACATGTGACTATTAAACACTCGTAATCTGAATTGATCCTCTCTGTGAGTGGATAAAATATCCTGGCGTATGAAGGCTACACCTACAGACGTGAACGAGTCCTTCTGGAAGAGCACCAAATATGAGGTCGCCGAGGTCGCATAACGCCGAGGTCGTGTAACGGATGTGAAATGGCTAGCTAGTTAGCGGTGGTGCGCGCTAAACAGCGTTTCAATCGGTGACATCACTTGCTCTGAGACCTTGAAGTAGTGGTTCCCCTTGCTCTGCAAGGGCCGCGGCTTTTGTGGAGCGATGGGTAAGGATGCTTCGTGGGTGACTGTTGTTGATGTGTGCAGAGGGTCCCTGGTTCGCACCCGGATATGGGCGAGGGGACGGTCTAAAGTTGCACTGTTACAGTCGCATAATGCCGAGGTCGCATAACGTTCACTGGTGGGGTTATCACCAAGTTATCTGGAGAATACAACCACATCCCAGACAATGCTCGAATTCGGATCCAAAAGGTGATGAATGGCCTAAAGGAGAGAAGCCTGGAGACCAAGAAAGAAACCGACCAAGTTGTGGACATTTACACATTTAGCTTGCCTGAGTCTATTTGTGGAGAAATGCCCTCTCTGAAAAACATGAAGAAGTTGGTGCAGAGCCACTGACAAAACAACAACGCAGCATCCCTCTCTGAACTCGTCATCCCTGACAGCTATCAGGGCTACAACAGAGAGCTGCTCCTCCAGCAGACAGAATTCTGATCTTTACAACCACGCTCAACTTGGAGTATCTATGTGACGCAAAGGACTGGTTTGCAGATGGAACATTCAAGACAACCCATCCTTTGTTCAGCCAGGTGTACACCATTCCCGGGTCTTCATTTTGCTGCCCAGTAAGACTGAGGTATCTTCGTAAAAAACTAAAACAATACAAAATGTAGGCCTAAACATGCAGTCTAACATGATATATTTTATATTTTTAGGGAACATACGCTCATGCAGTTGTGGAGCTGAAGAGCCTGAAACGCCCGACCTGAAACCAGACTCCATCATGACCGACTTTGAGATGGTGGCTTTTAAAGCCTTCATGAAGGTGTTTCCTGGGACCCACAACCAGGGTTGCTCCTTTCACATGAAACAGGCCATTTATCGAAAAGTACAAATGCTTCTCGACAAAAGTACCTGAGCGACATTGATTACGCCCAAGAGATCAAGAAGCTCGGCTCGCTCGCATTCGTCTCACCAGCTGATGTAGGTGAATGCTTCAAAGACCTGCTGGATACCCGGTTCTTTCAGCGCCCAGAATGTCAACTGGAGGAGCTCCTAACTAAACTTTCAGGGAACATGGGTTGGGGAGAAGGTTGGATGCATTTGTTGTATTTTGCTATGCTTTTCTTGTGGATAAATACATGTTTTTATAGTGAATGGTTGATGTTAATGGACGGTGTAAAAACTAAATAACACCAAAACACATTCTTTAAAATGAAAATATGCTGAACAAAAACATAAACGCAATATGTAAAGTGTTTCTTGAGGTGAAATAAAATACTTGATTTTCCATCCTCACAAAAATCTTCTCTCAAAGTTTTGCGCACCAAATTTCTTTACACTCCTGTAAGTGAGCATTTTCCTTTGCCAAGATAATCTGATAGGTGTGGCATATCAAGAAGCTGATTAAATAGCATGATCGTTACACAGGTGCACCTTGTGCTGGGGACAATAAAAGGCCACTCTCGTAAGAACCGACGCTGGAGATGAGAAGCAGGTACAGGGAGTTGAACATTTAATGAACGGACAAGTGACAGAACTGGAACAGCGTCGGAACAGGGGCAAAAAAACAACATGACGACAATAATGCTGAAGCAGGGAACAACCTCGGGAACAGACAGATATATGGGAGGTAATGAAAGCAGGTGATTGAGTCGCTGATGCCGTGACGAGGGAAACAGGTGTGCGTAATAATGGTGGCAGGAATGAGTAGTGCTGGGAGGGAGAGCGGGAGCAGGCGTGACAGTACCCCCCCCCCCCCAGGGCGCCACCCAGTGTCCCACACGGGCAAGCCTGACGGGCCGGCCAAGGCGTGGGAGCCTGATGATCCGGTTGAGGTGTGAATCCTGATGATCCCGTTGGGACAGGGAGCCTGACAAGCCGGCTGTGACGTGGGAGCCTGATGATCCGGCTGATGCGTAAAACCCTGACGATCCCGCTGAGGAATGACGTGGGATGGGAGCCTGCCGAGCCAACCGGGTCAAGGAAACCTCTCGAGACAGTTAGGGCGCGGAAGCCCCACGAGCCAGCTGAGGCACCCCCCTGGTTCGGCCCCGGACCCGACATCACCATCAAGACCAAAAAGCTAGTGCTCCCTGATTCTTCAAATTATGACTTCAGCATTCTGTTAGAACCGATGCTGGAGATGAGTAGCAGGTACAGGGAGTTTAACATTTAATGAACGTATAAGTGACAGAACAGGAACAGCGTTAGAACAGGGGGAACAAAATGACATGACGACAATAATGCCGAATCGGGGAACAACCTCGGGAACAGACAGATATACAGTAGGAGAGGTAATGAAAGCAGGTGATTGAGTCCAGGTGAGTCAAATGAATCGATGATGTGTGTGACGAGGGAAACAGGAGTGCGTAATGAAGGTGACAGGAGCGCGTAGTGCTGAGTAGGCGTGACAACTCTAAAATGTGCCGTTTTGTCACACAACAAAATGCCACAGATGTCTCACGTTTTGAGGGAGCATGCAATTGGCATGCTGACTGCAGGAATGTCCACTAGAGCTGTTGCCAGAGAATTTGAAAAGTACGTCCAACCGTCCTCACAACCGCAGACCACGTGTGTGGTGTCATGTGGGCGAGCGGTTTGCTGATGTCAACGTTGTAAACAGAGTGCCCCATGATGGTGGTGGGGTTATGTTATGGGCAGACAATTTCATTTTATTGAAGGCAATTTGAAGGCACAGAGATACCATTATGAGATCCTGTGGCCCATTGTCGTGCTATTCAATCGCCGCCATCACCTCATGTTTCAGCATGATAATGCACAGCCCCATGTTGCAAGGATTTATACACATTTCCTGGAAGTTGAAAATGTCCCAGTTCATCCTCAGACATGTCACCCATTGCGCATGTTCTGGATGCTCTGGATCCACGTGTATGATAGCATGTTCCAGTGTCCGGCAATATCCAGCAACTGCGTACAGCCATTGAAGAGGAATGGGACAACATTCTACAGGCCACAATCAACAGCCTGATCAACTCTATGTGAAGGAGGTGTTGAGCTGCATGAGTCAAATTTCAGTCACAAAAGTTAATGACTGGTTTTCTGATCTACACCCCTACCTTTTGTGGCCAACAGATGCATATCTGTATTCACAGTCATGTGAAATCCATAGATTAGGGCCTAAAGAATTTATTTCAATTGACGGATTTCCTTATATAAACTGTAACTCAGTAAAATCTTTGAAATGATTGCATGTTGCGTTCAGTTTACTTTCTAGAAACTAGATATACAATGCATTCGGAAAGTATTCAGACCCCTTGACTTTTTCCACATTTTGTTAACTTACAGCCTTATTCTAAAACGGAGTACATTGTTTCCCACCTCACACAATACCCCATAATAACAAAGCAAAAACAGGTATATAGACACAGACAAAAAAAATCAAAATCAAATATTACATTTACATAAGAATTCAGACCATTTACTAAGTACTTTACTTCTCTGCAGATCCTCTCAAGTGCTGTCAGGTTGGATGGGGAGCGTCGCTTCACAGCTATTTTCAGGTCTCTTTAGAGAAGTCTGGGTTCTGGCTGGGGCACTTAAGAACATCCAGAGACTTGTCCCGAAGCCTGCGCTGTCTTGGCTTTGTGCTAAGGATCGCTGTCCTGTTGGAAGGTGAACCTTCGCCCCAGTCTTTTATTATTTTTATTTAACCTTTATTTAACTAGGCAAGTCAGCTAAGAACAAATTCTTATTTACAATGACGGCTTAGGAACAGTGGGTTAACTGCCAAGTTCAGGGGCAGAACGACAGATGTATTTTTTACCTTATCAGCTCGGGGATTTGATCTAGCAACTTTTCGGTTACTGGGCTACCCAAGTCTGAGGTCCTGAGCAGGTTTTCACCCAAGGATCTCTCTGTACTTTTTTTCGTTCATCTTTCCCTTGATCCTGACTAGTCTCCCAGTCCCTGCCTCTGAAAAACATCCCCACAGCATGATGCTGCCACCATGCTTCACCGTAGGGATGGTACCAGGTCTCCTCCAGACGGGATGCTTGGCATTCAGGCCAAAATGTTAGATTCATCAGACCAGAGAATCTTGTTTCTCATGGTCTAAGAGTCCTTTAGGTGCCTTTTGGCAAACTCCAAGTGGGTTGTAATGTGCCTTTTACTGAGGAGTGGCTTCCGTCTGGCCACTCTACCATAAAGGCCTTATATGTGGAGTGCTGCAGGGATGATTGTCCTTATGGAAGTTTCTCCCATTGGTCACCTCCCAGACCAAGGCCCTTCTCCCCAGATTGCTCAGTTTGGCCGGGCGGCCAGCTCAGGATGAGTCTTGCTGGTTCCAAACTTCTTCCATTTAAGAATGATAGAGGCCACTGTGTTCTTGGGGACCTTCAATGCTGAAGACATTTTTTGGTACCCTTCCCCAGATCTGTGCCTCGATACATTCCTGTCTCGGAGCTCTACGAACCATTACTTTGACCTCATGGCTTGGTTTTTGCTCTGACATGCGCTGCCAACTTTGAAACGTGTGTTTCTTTTCAAATCATGTTCCATCAATTGAATTTAACACAGTTGGACTCCAATTAAGTTGTAGAAACATCTCAAGGATGATCAGTGGAAACAGGATGCACCTGAGCTCCATTTCGAGTCTCATAGCGAAGGGTCTGAATACTTAAGTTATCTGTTTTTTATTTATAATACATTTGCAAAACTGTCTAACAACCTGTTTTTGCTTTGTCATGGGGTATTGTGTGTAGATTAATGAGGAAAATGTATTATTTAATCCATTTTAGAATAAGGCTGGAACATAACAAAATGTGAAAAAAGTCAAGGGGTCTGAATACTTTCCGAATGTACTGTATTTTATTTAATGAAACGCAGTAAACATACAAAGTTTTTCACATTCTTTAATAATAGACTCAATCACACAATAGGCTACAGCTCGCTTCACAGCTTCCCCGAGTAGCTCAACGTATTGTAGCGCAGACGAAATAATAGCACAGGAAAGAGTTCACTTCTGCCGTAGTGTTTGCGGTAAAATATGAATGCGTTGCGGTGGTGCTTCAGATAAAGAGACAGTCATAATGTCCAGCCGGGGCCATTTATCATGACGGCTGTCATGGGTGTGAAGCTCCACCATCTAGCATTGCTCTACACTCTGTCTGGCGGCTGGCCCTATCCTTCATCTATCTCAGCCTTAGGGAAACTGATTAGGAGTTTTGCGACTAGGGGTAAATGTACTATAAGGGGAATGGGATAAATAGTGTTTCCTACATAACTACCCAGTGCATAACGTAGAGGCCATTTACTTGTGTGAATAGATCACTTTCCACACTGACGGACTGGCTACCTGTCCTACAAAAAGATGATGTGAGAAGTAGCTGACCCACTTGGTTTAATTCAGATAGAGAAATGATGAGCATGGTCAATGCAACCGCCACCCTTTCTCTAAAAGTGGTGCTTCACTACTGCAAGTGCCTACGTGGGGAAATTAGGTACCATCGCTATGTCACACAATCCTGGCAGTGGTAAATTGGATATTATAGGTATCCGAAGTACCAATGTCTCTGTAGTAAAATGGTTCCCAGTAATAGAGAACATAGTATGTCTTTTTTTCAGAGGCGCTGCACTACTGAAACTGCTCAGCAGTTTTCTGCATTATCAACTCATTTTCTCAGGTACAGATGAGAAACCTCAAACCAATCTGAGAATCAAGGAGTTGTAAAATGATTCATGTCTTGAGAAAACTGAGAAATCTATGATTGTGGCTCCTATGAAAAACCAATGAAAAGCAATTGAATTTGGTTTTATAAGTCAAAGCTAGAGTATGCATATTCTATTTGGAGGCGTATCTGAAATAGAGTTTGGATTCTTTTGAGTTGTACATTTGAGGATACTGAATATATTTAGTTACATAGCGATGTGGAGGCTGCTATTTAAAATCCTTATTATTGTGCCTGTGTGAATAATTACATATGCATTTGAAGTAAATACCTGACACAATAATGATCTCCTATTCTTCACTTGTTTACCGCACTGGGACTGAGAGAGATGTTAGATGTGCTTCTATGTTTTGTGTGTTTACATGTGTGTTTACATGTGTGTTTTGTCAATGTGTGTTGATACAATTCCAGTGTGTGTGTGTGTGTGTGTGCATGTGTGTGTGCATGTGTGCTTGCATGTGTGAATGTGACTGTGTTTGTACTGTTTTAGAGAATAAAGAAAACCTCATTATTTTCAAGATCAAAGCAATTATTTAAAAAACTTTGAAACAAAAATGTCTCTATTGGAAAACATCAGGGCTCATGCTGCTGCAACCTATTAAAGAGGAGTTACATGCTGACCAGACCGATCACGTGCATGTTGATTTTGTCCACCCACACCAGGACAAGATCAGGACACGCAGTTTGAAATATGAAAACAAACTCTGAACCAACTATATTAATTTGGGGACAGGTCAAAAAGCATTAAACATGTATGGTAATATAGCTAGCTAGCTTGCTGTTGCTAGCTAATTTGTCCTGGGATATAAACATTGGGTTGTTATTTTACTTGAAATGCAGAAGGTTCTCTACTCTGACAATTAATCCACAGATAAAAGGGTAACCCGAATTTGTTTCTAGTAATCTCTCCTCCTTCAACTTTAAGGTGCATTACCACCACCTACTGGACTGGAGTATGGACCTCAGTTCATCTTTCAATCACCCACCTGGGTATATGCTCCTAACAACCAATGAGGAGATATGGAGAGGTGGGACTTTCAGCGCGTTAAGCATCAGAAAGTTCTATTTTAGCACCTGGCTACTCAGACACTCGTTGACGCGTGCGAGCAGTGTAGGTGCAATGATTGAATAACATGTAAACTCAGCAAAAAAGAAACGTCCTCTCACTGTTAACTGCGTTTATTTTAAGCAAACTTGTAAAGATTTGTATGAACATAACAAGATTCAACAACAGACATAAACTGAACAAGTTCCACAGACATGTAACTAACAGAAATTGAATGTGTCCCTGAACAAAGGGGGGGGGGGGGGGGGACGGGGGGACAAAATCAAAAGTAGCTGCATTAAGTACTGCAGTGCATCTCCTCCTCATGGACTGCACCATATTTGCCAGTTCTTACTGTGAGATGTTACCCCACTTTTCCACCAAGGCACCTGCAAGTTCCCGGACATTTCTAGGGGGAATGGCCCTAGCCCTTACCCTCCGATCCAACAGGTCCCAGACGTATTCAATGGGATTGAGATCCGGGCTCTTCGCTGCCCATGGCAGAACACTGACATTCCTGTCTTGCAGGAAATCATGCACAGAACGAGCAGTATGGCTGGTGGCATTGTCATGCTGGAGGGTCATGTTAGGATGAGCCTGCAGGAAGGGTACCACATGAGGGAAGAGGATGTCGTTGAGATTGAGATTGCCTGCAATGACAACAAGCTCAGTCCGATGATGCTGTGACCGCCCCAGACCATGACGGACCCTCCACCTCCAAATTGATCCTGCTGCAGAGTACAGGCTTCGGTGTAACGTTCATTCCTTCGACGATAAACGCGAATCCGACCATCACCCCTGGTGAGACAAAACCGCGACTCGTCAGTGAAGAGCACTTTTTGCCAGTCCTGTCTGATCCAGCGAAGGTGGGTTTGTGCCCATAGGCAACATTGTTGCCGGTGATGTCTGGTGAGGACCTGCCTCACAACAGGCCTACAAGCCCTCAGTACAGCCTCTCTAAGCCTATTGTGGACAGTCTGAGCACTGACGGAGGTATTGTGCGTTCTTGGTTAACTTTGTTGCCATCCCCTGTCCCGCAGGTGTGATGTTGGGATGTACCGATCCTGTGCAGGTGTTGTTACGCGTGGTCTGCCGCTGCGAGGACGATCAGCTGTCCGTCCTGTCTCCCTGTAGCACTCTTAGGCGTCTCACAGTATGGACATTGCAATTTATTGCCCTGGCCACGTCTGCAGTCCTCATGCCTCCTTGCAGCGTGCCTAAGGCACGTTCACGCAGATGAGCAGGGACCCTGGGCATCTTTCCTTTGGTGTTTTTCAGAGTCAGTAGAAAAGCCTCTTTAGTGTCCTACGTTTTAATAACTGTGACCTTAATTGCCTACCATCTGTAAGCTGTTAGTGTCTTAACGACCGTTCCACAGGTGCATGTTCATTAATTGTTTATGGTTCATTGAACAAGCAAGTGTTTAAACCCTTTACAATGATCTGTGAAGTTATTTGGATTTTTACGAATTATCATTGAAAGACAAGGTCCTGAAAAAGGGACGTTTCTTTTCTTGCTGAGTTTATGTGTACATTTATTTTAAAATGCTCGCAACGCAGGCGGTGTGTTCAGCATGTTAATCTCTCTCTCTCGATTTTGCATGGATCCCCAGATCCTCAAAAAGTTTTACAGCTGCACAATCAAGAGCATCCTGACCAGTTTTATCACCGCCTGGTATGGCAACTGCTCGGCTTCCGACCGTAAGGCGCTACAGAGGGTAGTCCGTACAGCCCAGTACCTATATACTAGGCGGTGTCAGAGAAAGGCCCAAAAAATTGTCAAAGACTCCAGTCACCCAAGTCATAGACTGTTCACTCTGCTACCGCAAGGCAAGCGGTACCGGAGCGCCAAGTCTAGGTCCAAAAGGCTCCTTAACAGCTTCTACCCTCAAGCCATAACACTGCTGAACAATTAATCAACTGGCCACCCCGGACAATTTACATTGACACCCCCTTTTGTTTTTACACTGCTGCTACTCACTGTTAATTATCTATGCATAGTCACTTTACCCCTAACTACATGTACATATTAAACAAAGATACAATAGGCGGAAATATCAACTACAGTGCCTTGCGAAAGTATTCGGCCCCCTTGAACTTTGCGACCTTTTGCCACATTTCAGGCTTCAAACATAAAGATATAAAACTGTATTTTTTTGTGAAGAATCAACAACAAGTGGGACACAATCATGAAGTGGAACGACATTTATTGGATATTTCAAACTTTTTTAACAAATCAAAAACTGAAAAATTGGGCGTGCAAAATTATTCAGCCCCTTTACTTTCAGTGCAGCAAACTCTCTCCAGAAGTTCAGTGAGGATCTCTGAATGATCCAATGTTGACCTAAATGACTAATGATGATAAATACAATCCACCTGTGTGTAATCAAGTCTCCGTATAAATGCACCTGCACTGTGATAGTCTCAGAGGTCCGTTAAAAGCGCAGAGAGCATCATGAAGAACAAGGAACACACCAGGCAGGTCCGAGATACTGTTGTGAAGAAGTTTAAAGCCGGATTTGGATACAAAAATATTTCCCAAGCTTTAAACATCCCAAGGAGCACTGTGCAAGCGATAATATTGAAATGGAAGGAGTATCAGACCACTGCAAATCTACCAAGACCTGGCCGTCCCTCTAAACTTTCAGCTCATACAAGGAGAAGACTGATCAGAGATGCAGCCAAGAGGCCCATGATCACTCTGGATGAACTGCAGAGATCTACAGCTGAGGTGGGAGACTCTGTTCATAGGACAACAATCAGTGGTATATTGCACAAATCTGGTCTTTATGGAAGAGTGGCAAGAAGAAAGCCATTTCTTAAAGATATCCATAAAAAGTGTTGTTTAAAGTTTGCCACAAGCCACCTGGGAGACACACCAAACATGTGGAAGAAGGTGCTCTGGTCAGATGATACCAAAATTGAACTTTTTGGCAACAATGCAAAACGTTATGTTTGGCGTAAAAGCAACACAGCTCATCACCCTGAACACACCATACCCACTGTCAAACATGGTGGTGGCAGCATCATGGTTTGGGCCTGCTTTTCTTCAGCAGGGACAGGGAAGATGGTTAAAATTGATGGGAAGATGGATGGAGCCAAATACAGGACCATTCTGGAAGAAAACCTGATGGAGTCTGCAAAAGACCTGAGACTGGGACGGAGATTTGTCTTCCAACAAGACAATGATCCAAAACATAAAGCAAAATCTACAATGGAATGGTTCAAAAATAAACATATCCAGGTGTTAGAATGGCCAAGTCAAAGTCCAGACCTGAATCCAATCGAGAATCTGTGGAAAGAACTGAAAACTGCTGTTCACAAATGCTCTCCATCCAACCTCACTGAGCTCGAGCTGTTTTGCAAGGAGGAATGGGAAAACATTTCAGTCTCTCGATGTGCAAAACTGATAGAGACATACCCCAAGCGACTTACAGCTGTAATCGCAGCAAAAGGTGGCGCTACAAAGTATTAACTTAAGGGGGCTGAATAATTTTGCACGCCCAATTTTTCAGTTTTTGATTTGTTAAAAAAGTTTGAAATATCCAATAAATGTCGTTCCACTTCATGATTGTGTCCCACTTGTTGTTGATTCTTCACAAAAAAATACAGTTTAATATCTTTATATTTGAAGCCTGAAATGTGGCAAAAGGTCGCAAAGTTCAAGGGGGCCGAATACTTTCGCAAGGCACTGTATGAATATGTATGATGAATGTAAGTTTTACTTTTTGGTATCTGATTATTATTAGATAACTTTACAAGTCAAATCTGCTCTCATTCATTGCTGTATGTTCCTGCCTGACAAAAATGCATACAGTTACACATAAGAGTTGGAACCGGATGAGGGAACAGAAACGAAAACTGGAGAAAATTAAATGTAATTATTTTAGGGACCGAACCGGAAACAAAAGTGATCAGTACTGTTCTGGAATATAACCATTATTTTAAAAGTGTTGGATCCGGTTAATAACATTCTTTGACGTTCCAGCATTTTTTTCCAGTCCCACAACAATCGCGGCAAAGCGCCTATGCAAAGCCCTCAGAAACGTACTCCAGCGTTTGCCTGCCATCTGGAAATGTTTGCCAGAGGGTGTGTGTAGGCTACCTGCCCTTCCCCTTTGAAGCATAGGTTACTGGAGCCTACCGATGACGTTACAACAATGATTCAGAAATTAGGGAGAAACGTTTAAAAGAATGGGTAAACTTTTTCAATGCTAGTTAAGGGTACGATAGTTGTCACGTTTCATATTGGATTTATTAACTACAAAAAGGTAAGATGTGTTTTTATTTATAGTGCTGCTCTGCACACACAAGCTACCTAACATTTGCTCTGGTCCAACGTTAAACCACCTCAGAATTTCAAAGACATTAAAAGTTCCCCGATAGAAGCTACTCCTCTGTAGGTATAACTGTAGGCCTAACTCAGATAATGCATGTCATAGCAAGATGCCCAGCACTTCAAGCCAAGCTTCCGCCATCCTTACTCCCTCTCTCCTCACCCGCAACATTTCAGTTGCATCTCACGCCCTACAATGTGACTGGCAGCAGTGTGTGTTTATCTTTCATTATGACTAAACCATGCTGTTACGGGAAAATACAATTTGCTCTTAATAACGACTTTCCTATGAAGATGAAATCACTTATCCGCTCCATTGCAAGCTGCTCTATTGGTGAAGTAATTTAATATCCAGATGCATACACAGTGGACGGATAGGGGCACATTTTTAATACAATGTATAGATGCGACAAACCTTGATCAGATAGTGATTGGATTATGTTGATCAGATCACAATACTCACATGTTAATGCAAGGTGTATACGAGGCTATGGTGACATTATGGTGTATAGGGAGGATGCAACCACATATGATGACTAGCTCATAAGACAGGTGCTCACCACATTGAACCAACACACCTCCAATGTCAATGTCATCCTGATTCTCCCAGAACTGTCCTCAATAGGCTCACTCCACCATCAGTTCCACCTCTGGCAGTTAATAAATACAGACACCATGGAACTAGACTGCCACATGTCAGGAGGCCATTCAACAACTAAAATGTCATCTGGAAAGTGCTGGTGTGCATTGCCCTCATATGTACCTATTTTGTTACCACCCATGAGCGCTCATGCTGGAAACCATGTATTTGATATCATCACACTGATTCCGCTCCAGCCATTACCACGAGTGCGTTCTCCCCAATTAAGCTGCCACCAACCTCCTGATAGTGGTCTTTGTGCACCACCACCACTCATAAACAACAATTCATAGTCGTAGTCTATGACCTACACTGTAAGTCACCTCTAGGTAACCTGAGGTCACCCTCACAGGTTCTGTCACTTTCCTCATCTCCTACTGGGCCTGACCCAGACCGGAATCAAAGACAACTACCCACTTCCAAAGGAATATAAAGGAATATGTAGGATATGTGACCTGCAGGATATTTTGCTACATTCAACATAAAACACACAGATCACACATGTCAATTAGGTTTTGTAAAGATCTAAAGGAAGGCCTGTTTGTAACAGCCCTTTCACATACTCTCCTTCACAACCAGAAAACCAACCATGCCACTACTGGAGTATCCAATATACAGTGCCTTGCGAAAGTATTCGGCCCCCTTGAACTTTGCGACCTTTTGCCACATTTCAGGCTTCAAACATAACATAAATCAAACGTATTTTTTTGTGAAGAATCAACAACAAGTGGGACACAATCATGAAGTGGAACGACATTTATTGTATATTTCTAACTTTTTTAACAAATCAAAAACTGAAAAATATCCAGGTGTTAGAATGGCCAAGTCAAAGTCCAGACCTGAATCCAATCGAGAATCTGTGGAAAGAACTGAAAACTGCTGTTCACAAATGCTCTCCATCCAACCTCACTGAGCTCGAGCTGTTTTGCAAGGAGGAATGGGAAAAAATGTCAGTCTCTCGATGTGCAAAACTGATAGAGACATACCCCAAGCGACTTACAGCTGTAATCGCAGCAAAAGGTGGCGCTACAAGTTATTAACTTAAGGGGGCTGAATAATTTTGCAGGCCCAATTTTTCAGTTTTTGATTTGTTAAAAAAGTTTGAAATATCCAATAAATGTCGTTCCACTTCATGATTGCGTCCCACTTGTTGTTGATTCTTCACAAAAAAAATACAGTTTTATATCTTTATGTTTGAAGCCTGAAATGTGGCAAAAGGTCGCAAAGTTCAAGGGGGCCGAATACTTTCGCAAGGCACTGTATTGTGCCTTCCTGTATTATACTTACATAAAAATAATTATTAATTCAATATTCTATTCTACTGAGCCATTTACTTTATGTTTGTCTTCTTATCTTGTATTATTTCTTATTGATGTTGCATTTCGAGATGGAACCTGCAAGTAAGCATTTAGTTGGACAGTGTATACCATGTGTATCCTGTACATATGACTAAAAATGTGAAACTTCCCCAGCATCATTCTGGCTGCAATAACATTCCAGTTAGTAAACTGGAATGCCAGCTGCATCTGCTGAGTGCCTGCACCAAACTGAGATAGAAATGGAAACTGACCACCACATAGCCCTGAATACCCTGCCAGTCATTCATGAAGGATACTGCCCTTGTCGCTGCAGCTTGTCCAAAATGACTAGTCTGAAAAAATGACTAATCTACAAAATGTATATTTACTTGTAATTTGACAACCATCAAATGGTATTATGGTGGCCATTTTGGATTTGAGGCAAAATCCAGGGTAGCCTCAAAGATAATCTGTGGTGGCCCCCTGACTAAATTGTAAGAGAACGGGCTAAAGATGCAAAATCCTTCAAGGAACGTTGGACCCCAAAACATTTTATTTCGATGTCTGAACCCACTTGTTTTCCTTAGAGCCAATTACAATAGCCACAACGTCAATGTGTAACTGTATGCATTTTTGTCAGACAGGACCATACAGCACTGAATGAGAGCAAATTTGAGTTGGAAAGTTGCCTATTAATCAGCTACCAAAAAGTAAAGCTTACATTCTTCAAAAATATTCATAGTTGATATTACCGCCTATTGTATCTCTGCATTTACAGGTCTATATTTCCAAGATGCATTAAGATATCCTAATGATGTTTGGTTGTGTATGAAGGGCATACAATTGACTAATTGTATTCTACATTTTAGCCATATCAGAGCTTGCAATATTGGGTTACTTGAGTTTGTGGTCCATTTTCCCTCCAGCCAGGCATTACTCTGCACTTTAGAGTTTGGAGGTGTGTCACATTATCTATCAATTTAAGCACTTTTGCAGTGAAATATTTTTACACAACCATCCATTTCATAAATGGGAGACATATGTGAAAAAACATGGTTGTGTTTTGTTCTACCTCTTGTAGGGGTATCAACAAAAAAAATGGTCAGAGTGACAAGTTACCATGTATATTTGTAGCTAACAGAGTGAGAAGTGGCATGAATGAGTCACGAATGCACAGCAACTGCTTGCTCCTCATCGTCTCCCTACAGTGCAGTGGCGTGCATCAGTTATATTTCAGATGTTGTCAACGTAATTACATTTTCATGCATTTTGGAGTAGAATGTCAATTTAAAAAGTCCCCAGAAGTAACCTTCTCAATCGACTGGAACGAGCTTCAAGAAACACTCAAACTCTTCATTCAAAGACTCAATCACAGCCACTCTTACTGACAGTTGAGGTTGCTTTGTGTGATGTATTGTGGTCTCTACCTTCTTGCCCTTTGTGTTGTTGTCTGTGCCCAATAATGTTTGTACCATGTTGTGTTGCTACCATGATATTGTCATGTTGTGTTGCTGCCTTGCTATGTTGCTGTCTTAGGTCTCTCTTTATGTAGTGTTGTCTCTTGTTGTGATGTGTGTTTTGTCCTATATTTATAGTGAGGGAAAAGAGAATTTGATCCCCTGCTGATTTTGTATGTTTGCCCACTGACAAAGAAATTATCAGTTTATAATTTTAATGGTAAGTTTATTTGAACAGTGCGAGACAGAATAACAACAAAACAATCCAGAAAAACGCATGTCAAAAATGTTATAAATTGATTTGCATTTTAAATGAGGGAAATAAGTATTTAGGCCCCTCTCAATCAGAAAGATTTCTGGCTCCCAAGTGTCTTTCATATAGGTAACGAGCTGAGATTAGGAGCACACTCTTAAAGGGAGTTCTCCTAATCTCAGTGTGTTACCTTTATATAAGACACCTGTCCACAGAAGCAATCAATCAATCAGATTCCAAACTCTCCACCATGGCCAAGACCAAAGAGCTCTCCAAGGATGTCAGGGACAAGATTGTAGACCTACACAAGGCTGGAATGGGCTACAAGACCATCGCCGGTTCGTTTGATTTTTATAGTAGTTTATTTGAATTTGGCGCTCTGCATTTTCCCTGGCTTTTGGCCAGGTTGGACGCTAGCGTCCCACATATCCCAGAGAGGTTAAAAGATTGTGATAAGACAAAATCATATTTTTAGTTGACCAAGAGTAGTGGCAACCAAGGAAAGTGTTAGGCGGAAAATGTGACATGAAGTGTTTTCTGTGAGAAGTACAGGCAGGTAAGTACAGGCCGGGTGGTGAGTTCTCAAGTTACCCTAACAGATACATTATCCTACATTATACATGATACATTATTACTGTTATATTCAGTGTTTTTGCTAGTTTTTTGGGACATCAAATTCATTAGTAGGATAATAACTATTTAAAAGATTTGGGATATGGCTGATGATTAGCCCAATGGGGTAAATGCAGATAGGCAACCCCACGCGTCAGCCTATTTATTTGCACTTTGCTGCCTCAGCCGGGCTACAGCTGATAATGTTTATTGCTAATAGCATACCTGAAAACATGGACCATGCATTGGCCCAATATGTAAAAAAAATATTTTTAACAAATCATTTTACCTATGTGTTATTGGGCTCATTCTGGATGTGGAAATTATATTTTAGATGGTGTCAATATACTTTCATTCATTTTGGAGTAGGATGTCCCTTTAAAAAGTCACCAGAACTGAGCTTCAGTCCACCCCTCACCCCAATAGGAATATATTATGTTCAGCAGAGAGACAAGTAACCCATTATAACAAAATACTTTTATGACCAGCCTTTACACAAAGTAAGTCAAAGTCTAAACCAAGATGTGTAGCTATAGTGCCATTGAGATTTAACCGATTATACACAGTGGTGTAGGGCCATTTTTTTAGGTGCCAGAGCGCATACAATTACATAATTGCTCAATCAATGTTTGCACAGTAGCCTGTTGAATAATATCATTTTATATGCATAAAGAGGCATCATCCAAATGGATGTCTACACACATTGACTTGAATAAAATGTTTTTATATTTAATACCCGTAAACATCAAATTAGGCCTACCTCACTTTTTGGGGTCTTACATGAAAATTATAGTATGCTATTACATTCAGGCTGTTATGCAGAATACTAATTAATCATTCATTAAGTGATCTTGTGAGACATTGATTTATTGCTCCAGTGCGTTCCAGCAGCACTTACACCCCTGATTATACTAAGTGGTGGCATGTCTTCTGGGGTATGCATGGGTGTCCGAGCTGTGTGCAACTAGTTTTAACAGACAGCTCGGTGCATTCACCTTGTCAACACTTCTTACAAAAACAAGCAATGATGAAGTCAATCTCTACTCCACTTTGAGCCATGAGAGACTGACATGCATATTATTAATATTAGCTTGCCGTGTACATTTAGGGGCCAGCTGTGATGCCCTGTTCTGAGCCAATTGTAAGTCCCTCTGTTGCACCTGACCGCAGGACTGGACAGTAGTCCAGGTGCGATAAAACTAGGGACTGTAGGACCTGCCTTGTTGATAGTGTTGTAAAGGCAGAATAACACTTTATTATGAAGAGACTTCTCCCCCCATCTTAGCTACTGTTGTATCAACAGTAACCAAAACATGATCAATAAAGCGTACCTTTTGGTGAAAAAGGAACAAAAACATACAAAAAAAGGACAACAGTGTGTCTAAAAGTTCACTGCCCTTCTTCATGAGGCTTTCGAAAAGCTCCCTGGTCTTTGTAGTTGAATCTGTGCTTGAAATTCAATACTTGACTGAGGGACCTTACATACAGTAGGGAGAACAAGTATTTGATACACTGCCGATTTTGCAGGTTTTCCTACTTACAAAGCATGTAGAGGTCTGTAATTTTTTATCATAGGTACACTTCAACTGTGAGAGACGGAATCTAAAACAAAATCCAGAAAATCACATTGTATGATTTTTAAGTAATTAATTTGCATTTTATTGCATGACATAAGTATTTGATACATCAGAAAAGCAGAACTTAATATTTGGTACAGAAACCTTTGTTTGCAATTACAGAGATCATACGTTTCCTGTAGTTCTTGACCAGGTTTGCACACACTGCAGCAGGGATTTTGGCCCACTCCTCCATACAGACCTTCTCCAGATCCTTCAGGTTTCGGGGCTGTCGCTGGGCAATACGGACTTTCAGCTCCCTCCAAAGATTTTCTATTGGGTTCAGGTCTGGAGACTGGCTAGGCCACTCCAGGACCTTGAGATGCTTCTTACAGAGCCACTCCTTAGTTGCCCTGGCTGTGTGTTTCGGGTCGTTGTCATGCTGGAAGACCCAGCCACAACCCATCTTCAATGCTCTTACTGAGGGAAGGAGGTTGTTGGCCAAGATCTCACGATACATGGCCCCATCCATCCTCCCCTCAATACGTTGCAGTCGTCCTGTCCCGTTTGCAGAAAAGCATCCCCAAATAATGATGTTTCCACCTCCATGCTTCACGGTTGGATGGTGTTCTTGGGGTTGTACTCATCCTTCTTCTTCCTCCAAACACGGCGAGTGGAGTTTAGACCAAAAAGTTATAGTTTTGTCTCATCAGACCACATGACCTTCTCCCATTCCTCCTCTGGATCATCCAGATGGTCATTGACAAACTTCAGACGGGCTTGGACATGCGCTGGCTTGAGCAGGGGGACCTTGCGTGCGCTGCAGGATTTTAATCCATGATGGCGTAGTGTGTTACTAATGGTTTTCTTTGAGACTGTGGTCCCAGCTCTCTTCAGGTCATTGACCAGGTCCTGCTGTGTAGTTCTGGGCTGATCCCTTACCTTCCTCATGATCATTGATGCCCCACGAGGTGAGATCTTGCATGGAGCCCCAGACCGAGGGTGATTGACCGTCATCTTGAACTTCTTCCATTTTCTAATAATTGCGCCAACAGTTGTTGCCTTCTCACCAAGCTGCTTGTCTATTGTCCTGTAGCCCATTCCGGCCTTGTGCAGGTCTACAATTTTACCCCTGATGTCCTTACACAGCTCTCTGGTCTTGGCTATTGTGGAGAGGTTGGAGTCTGTTTGATTGAGTGTGTGGACAGGTGTCTTTTATACAGGTAACGAGTTCAAACAGGTGCAGTTAATACAGGTAATGAGTGGAGAACAGGAGGGCTTCTTAAAGAAAAACTAACAGGTCTGTGAGAGCCGGAATTCTTACTGGTTGGTAGGTGATCCAATACTTATGTCATGCAATAAAATGCAAATTAATTACTTAAAAATCATACATATGTGATTTTCTGGATTTTTGTTTTAGATTCCGTTTAGAAGAAAAAAAAGAAACGCACACCTATTTAGGAGAGGTGCTGGCTAGCAGAGTAGAAAACTTTAAAATAAAGGAGAGCCGCACACTCTAGGAGCTCAGATGCAAAACATGTAATTTACCAACGTTTCGACAGCCAAGCTGTCTTCATCAGGGTACAATCACAAACACTGCGGGATGACTCGTTTATATAGTGTCAAGACACAGATTCTATATTGTATTGATATTACAGCTTCTATATTGTACTGAGATAAAGGACACAGCTTGTACTGATGATCTCTGATGCTGATATAATCTCTTGTGAACAGACACATAGGGGCGGCAGGTAGCCTAGTGGTTCGAGCATTGGGCCGGTAACCAAAAGGTTTCTAGATCAAATCCCCGAACTGACAAGGTAAAAATCTGTCGTTCTGCCCCTGAACAAGGCAGTTAACCCACTGTTCCTAGGCCGTCATTGTAAATAAGAATTTGTTCTTAACTGACTTGCCTACTTAAATAAAGGTTAAATTAAAAATAAAATGGAAGCACCTGTCAACAGACAGTGGGAGGCAACGATTAACAAAGCACTTTGTTCCGGTACATTGATTTTTTTTTGTCAATGATCATTCGCAGGTGGGGGGAGGGGACATTTGGCCCATAGATTTGCCTGAAAGGTACAGAGAATTTACGTTTAGGGGGTTTGAGACTGCACAAATTGTGTTCGTATCTTTCTCTTAATATCTCCACCCAGAACTTGATCAAGCATCTGAGGTAATTATGCACAATTTTAGTTCTGGGTTTCCGAGATTATTAATAACAATCTCAAGTGCCACCTTATTCCCTGGTGCACTGGGGAATAGGGACAATTTTGAGATTTTCTGATGTGAAGACTGAGACCTAATGGCTAACTCACGGAGCTAAATACTAGCATAAACAGCTGAGCTAACTTTAATCTAATAAGGACATGTCTAACAGATCAGATGGCGTGAAAAGACCTTTGCTCCTGTTCAAACACAAAAGGTTAATTTATTGACCAATGAGGTCTTGAAGAGGTCACTGATGACAACAACAACAAAGACATCATCAATAATGGTTCTGACAGCGATGACCCAGCATGCTTTCCTCTCGTCACATCAACAATAAGTGAACGACCGGCCTTTCTCATTAGCAACAAGCTGCTTCTTCGTCAGACAGCCAACGCCGTATATTCGCCCTTCCCGCTTTACGATGTTCGCTGCAGCGTTACTAATTGACTGAAAAGTCAACCAAATTGCGTTTTGGTTATTGTGTTAACCTACTTGACGCTGTGGAAAGGGGTCTTGAGGAGGTCACTGGTGACAACGACATCATCAATAACGGTTCGAACAGCGATGACCCAGAATGATTAGCTCTTTCCACTTAGACAATGACTGAACGGCCAGCTTCACAGAAATAAACTGCCTCTCTCATTAGCGACAAACTGCATTCTTCATCAGAGTGCGATCACTGTAGATTCCCCTCCCCGCTTTGCGATGCTCGCAGACGCTGCATCGTTAATTGACTGCCATTTTCAAAAGTCAATCTAACTGCGTTTTGGTTATTTTGTTAATAGTCTTGACTCTGTGGAAAGGGCGGCTGGCCCTGCCCACAAGAGAGAGGATCACACAGGCAATAAATTTGCTTCTCCGCCATAATTTAATTCAAGGCAGCAGATGACTAACGACAAATGTTAAAGTGGGTCAAATCATTAATTCCTCCGTCTAGTACTGAAGACAAATGCTGTCGTGGTGCTTCAACCTTAAATGCAGAGTAGACTCGTCTCAAACTGTACAAAAAGAGGATGAAGACTAGGGAGGCATGGGATTACGATGGCAGGTGATTGATCAAGCACCCTGAATATGGCTTTAAACAATGTCTTTTTAAAAATATTTTTTGTATAATATTACATTTTTGTATTTTTTTCCCCACTCTATATACAAACAACAATTTCCAGCATGCTCACACCCCCATCCCTAGTGTCTGCATGATTGCCCATCATATTTCAATAGTAAATCATTAGATTTTTCTAATATGTTAATGAAGGCGGATTGATTAACTTTCCAAGTTTTTCATATACATTTTTTTCTAAATGAGTGAGAAGAGAATCATCCAGCCAATTGGGTATCTCACTACACCCCCATATTCCAAGTCTTGAAATATGCAGACGGACGGATTAAAAGTATGTATAAATTGTAATACTTCTGACAGAGAACTTTCTAGCTCCGCCCACAACTTCCAGACTTGATAGCATTCCCAGAAAGCATTGATTATTGAGTCATTATCCATTTTACACTTAAGACATGACTCTGCCATTGTGCTGTAGAATTTTGTCTCTTGTATAATACATTCTATACATAAGTTTATACTGGATTAAGCGTACATTTTCATTAAATGTAATTTATGCTTTGATGCCCTAAACATTTCAAATCAACATTTTGTGATATGTAACTTTTAAGTTGGATGTATTTGAAACTATCTATATGTGTCAGTCCAAAATGACTTTTTAATTCGGTCATGGAATAAATGCATTTCCTGTTACCAAGTAATTTACAGTATCTATGCCTTTAGTTTTCCATGTGGACCAATCTATCTGTGAATTCTGAAAAACTATCCAAGGATTGTTCCATAAGGTTGTGTTTTTAGGAAGTTTGACTTGATTTGATCTATTAGAATCCCCATTAGCCGAAGGCGACAGCTGGTCCTTAACAGGGTCCGACACATAACGAAATATACATTACAGACAAAATACTTTACAATGTACTAAACATTTAAAAACATTAACGTGTGTGTGTGTATATCAGCTACACATACAGTGCATTAAGTATTCAAACCCCTTCCCATTTTGTTACGTTACAGCCTTATTCTAAAATGATTCTCTGGAAACCTGGCACCATCCCTACGGTGAAGCATGGTGGTGGCAGCATCATGCTGTGGGGATGTTTTTAAGCAGCGGGGACTGGGAGACTAGTCAGGATTGAGGGAAAGATGAACGGAGCAAAGTAGAGCGATCCTTGATGAAAAACTCAGGACTTCAGACTGGGGCGAAGGTTTACCTTCCAACAGGACAACGACCCTAAGCACTCAGCCAAGACAAAGCAGGAGCGGCTTTCGGACAAGACTCAATGTCCTTGAGTGGCCCAGCAAGAGCCCGTACTTGAACCCGATCGAACATCTCTGGAGAGACCTGAACATAGCTGTGCAGCGACGCTCCCCATCCAACCTGGCAGAGCTTTTTTAAATTTTAAAATTTTATTTCACCTTTATTTAACCAGGTAGGCTAGTTGAGAACAAGTTCTCATTTGCAACTGCGACCTGGCCAATATAAAGCATAGCAGTGTGAACAGACAACACAGAGTTACACATGGAGTAAACAATTAACAAGTCAATAACACAGTAGGAAAAAAAGAGTCTATATACATTGTGTGCAAAAGGCATGAGGAGGTAGGCGAATAGTTACAATTTTGCAGATTAACACTGGAGTGATAAATGATCAGATGGTCATGTACAGGTAGAGATATTGGTGGGCAAAAGAGCAGAAAAGTAAATAAATAAAAACAGTATGGGGATGAGGTAGGTAAAATTGGGTGGGCTATTTACCGATAGACTATGTACAGCTGCAGCGATCGGTTAGCTGCTCAGATGGCAGATGTTTGAAGTTGGTGAGTGTCATATATACACATATTCATATACATAGCTCATATATCAAGCACATATATTAAGCCGCCTGACTCAAGTCATTGCACGCACCCCTGTCCAAACAGGAAGCACCCTAGCCCCAGCCATAAACTGCCAGTTTCAGTTCCCCTTATCTCACGACTCCTGGACACACACACACCTTACTCCCCCCTCTACTGGTCGGGTGCCAAGAGCAGAGGACTCTGCTGTGCACCAATGGGGCTCCTGCTCTGGCTGGAGCAGGCCCACCTCCAACTCTTCGGGACCAGTCAGAAGACCAACACGACAAGACTCCACCTAAATTATTCCATGTATAAAATCTGCTGCAACCTTTGTCTAGGTCCCTTTTCAGCTAACTCCTTCTGAGCTATATGAATAGGTCCGTGCACGTTAAACTGCAGGACAAGATATCTTTTGACTCAATAAACTGCCTTTTTGTTACAACTGAAATCCACTCTGTCCAGCGTCCATGATTTGGTCTCACTCTCCTGTAGTTAATCATCAACATGAGGGAGATAAAAGTCTCCAACTTCAGTGATTTTTGCAATTCGTTACAGTCACAGGCAGCAGAGAACTTGAGAGGATCTGCAGAGAAGAATGGGAGAAATTCCCAAATACAGGTGTGCCAAGCTTGTAGAGTCATACCCAAGAAGATTTGAGGCTGTAAACACTGCCAAAAGTGTTTCAACAAAGTACTGAGTAAAGGGTCTCAATACTTATGTAAATTAAATGTGATTTTAGTTTGTTTATTTGTAAATAATTTGCAAACATTTCTAAAAACCTGTTTTTGCTTAGTCATTATGGGGTATTGTGTGTAGATTGAGGGAAAAAAGCAAACAATTGAATCAATTTTAGAATAAAGCTGTAACGTTAAAAAAATGTGGAAAAAGTGAAGGCGTCTGAATACTTTCCGAATGCACTGTACATGTCAGTACATAAACACAACAAGTAGGTCACATGGGGGAGAGGCATTGTGCTTTGAGGTGTTGCTTTTTTCATTTTTTGAGTCATATTGGTTCTTGTAGAATACGTTTCATTTTCTTCCATATTGTTAAAGTGTTCTTAACTATGAAGTTGTTAAATGTTCTTAGGTTTATCCTTTGTAAATAGACACATAAAAAGATGCTGGGGATGAGCATGCGCATCTTCAATATGTACCCATTGTTCCTCTTTAGTGAATTGACCTATATGTCGTAAGTAAAAGCCTTGGGTAGCGAGTTGACACAATTCCAAGTCTGGCAGGTTAAAACCCTCCTCAGACTCCTTTTTATTCTATGAGTTTTATTTGCCCATATAAAAAGTCTTACGATTGAGTATACTTTTCTAAATAATGTTTTCAGTGGGGTAATGGGTATTACTGAAAATAAATACCAAGACTTTGGCAGCCATTTCATTCTAAAGAGGTTTATTCTACCTGTATTATTTACTGGAAGATTATTTAATTTAATTCGATCTCCATTGAAATGGTTGAGATCTTTTATATATTTGTTGTCACTTATTAAGCATCCAAAGTATTTAATATTTTTTGTGGTCCACTTAAAGGATTGCTGTAGATCGTGAGTTATTATTTTTCTTATTCCTATTGCCATTATTTCATTTTTTCCCACGTTATTTTTATATCCTGAGATTGAGTATCCTGAAAACAATTTTAGCAAAGGGGGCATTGAGTTTTCAATATTGGTCAGGTGTTCCAGGAGATCATCTGCAAATCATTTGGGTTTATATTCATGTTCACTATTACTCATACCGGTTACGTTTTTTCTTTCTGCAAGCAGTTAAATTACCAGTGCGTGCAAACAGGAGGGGGGAAGAGGGGACATCCCTGTCTTGTGCCCCTTTCTAAAGCAATTTCATCAGATAATGTATTATTTTTGTATATTTTTGCTTTAGGACATCTATACAATATCCTTATTACATTTATTATTTCAACTGGAAAGTTGAAAGCTTCCAAAGTTTTGAATAGAAAAGACCATTCAAGATGGTGAAAAGCCTTTTCGGCATTGACAGCCATTACTGATAAATCTATTGTTACTGCATATTGTATTAAACTGAAACATGTTCTAGTATTTGTTTGTGTCTATTTTAAATCAACCCTGTTTGATTGATACAGTGCCTTGCGAAAGTATTCGGCCCCCTTGAACTTTGCGACCTTTTGCCATATTTCAGGCTTCAAACATAAAGATATAAAACTGTATTTTTTTGTGAAGAATCAACAACAAGTGGGACACAATCATGAAGTGGAACGACATTTATTGGATATTTCAAACTTTTTTAACAAATCAAAAACTGAAAAATTGGGCGTGCAAAATTATTCAGCCCCTTTACTTTCAGTGCAGCAAACTCTCTCCAGAAGTTCAGTGAGGATCTCTGAATGATCCAATGTTGACCTAAATGACTAATGATGATAAATACAATCCACCTGTGTGTAATCAAGTCTCCGTATAAATGCACCTGCACTGTGATAGTCTCAGAGGTCCGTTAAAAGCGCAGAGAGCATCATGAAGAACAAGGAACACACCAGGCAGGTCCGAGATACTGTTGTGAAGAAGTTTAAAGCATGATTTGGATACAAAAATATTTCCCAAGCTTTAAACAGCCCAAAGAGCACTGTGCAAGCGATAATATTGAAATGGAAGGAGTATCAGACCACTGCAAATCTACCAAGACCTGGCCGTCCCTCTAAACTTTCAGCTCATACAAGGAGAAGACTGATCAGAGATGCAGCCAAGAGGCCCATGATCACTCTGGATGAACTGCAGAGATCTACAGCTGAGGTGGGAGACTCTGTCCATAGGACAACAATCAGTCGTATATTGCACAAATCTGGCCTTTATGGAAGAGTGGCAAGAAGAAAGCCATTTCTTAAAGATATCCATAAAAAGTGTTGTTTAAAGTTTGCCACAAGCCACCTGGGAGACACACCAAACATGTGGAAGAAGGTGCTCTGGTCAGATGAAACCAAAATTGAACTTTTTGGCAACAATGCAAAACGTTATGTTTGGCGTAAAAGCAACACAGCTGAACACACCATCCCCACTGTCAAACATGGTGGTGGCAGCATCATGGTTTGGGCCTGCTTTTCTTCAGCAGGGACAGGGAAGATGGTTAAAATTGATGGGAAGATGGATGGAGCCAAATACAGGACCATTCTGGAAGAAAACCTGATGGAGTCTGCAAAAGACCTGAGACTGGGACGGAGATTTGTCTTCCAACAAAACAATGATCCAAAACATAAAGCAAAATCTACAATGGAATGGTTCAAAAATAAACATATCCAGGTGTTAGAATGGCCAAGTCAAAGTCCAGACCTGAATCCAATCGAGAATCTGTGGAAAGAACTGAAAACTGCTGTTCACAAATGCTCTCCATCCAACCTCACTGAGCTCGAGCTGTTTTGTAAGGAGGAATGGGAAAAAAATTCAGTCTCTCGATGTGCAAAACTGATAGAGACATACCCCAAGCGACTTACAGCTGTAATCGCAGCAAAAGGTGGAGCTACAAAGTATTAACTTAAGGGGGCTGAATAATTTTGCACGCCCAATTTTTCAGTTTTTGATTTGTTAAAAAAGTTTGAAATATCCAATAAATGTCGTTCCACTTCATGATTGTGTCCCACTTGTTGTTGATTCTTCACAAAAAAATACAGTTTTATATCTTTATGTTTGAAGCCTGAAATGTGGCAAAAGGTCGCAAAGTTCAAGGGGGCCGAATACTTTCGCAAGGCACTGTATGTATCAAGTCTTCCCATTCTATTGCTTAGTATGCTGTGTTATTATTTTATTGTCCCAAATTTTAAACCTATGGGTCTATAATCAGCAGGGGACTCTCCAGAACAATGTGTTGGTTTTTAATGACAAACACATTTTCCATTTAAGTTACATTTTCTTCCAAGAGTGTCTGCATATCATATCTAGTGTTGGGTTTGTAAGTAAATATTTCACTGTCAGGTCTACAGTACACCTGTTGTATTCGGCGCATGTGACAAATAAAATTTGATTTGAAGATCATTACTGAGCTCCAACATCAGACACATGGATTCCCACAATACACACAGAGATAGCTGAGGACTATGAGGTTGGTGATTGATCCTATGAATATGGTGTGCGTGGATGCTATGATAGTCATGTTGTTTGTTTTGTACTATACACAACATGAAATGTGTTTTCTAACAAATGAAAGGCTGAATGCACAAACATGATTTCCAGTAACACAATCTAGGCTACAGTGTACCATGATTTAACTTTACTGTGCATCTACAATGTATTTTGATAGGAGAAGAACCAGACAACATTCTGCAGACAATAAAAAGCTTTCAGAACATAAGTACATTGCATTGTAGGAAACTAAAGGAAGCCCAGAGTTGCCTGGTGTGTATTGTATTACATTTTAACAGTCGATTGTGACTGGGATTGAGGCTTGTCCTGGTATTTAGTCTAGAGGCAGAGGGGAGTTCTAGAGGCAGAGGGGAGTTCTAGAGGCAGAGGGGAGTATTAACTATTATCTGTTTAAAGATGATGGAGGGACATCCACTACAGTAAAGGAGAAGATAAGAGGAAAAGAGGATCTGGCTGTATATAGCACACTTCCTCTCGCTCTATAAACCACTCTCTCTACCCCCCAACTGAAGTTCAGACACTCCTCCCATTCCCTCATCACTCTTCTTTTAACAGTCGATAAGAAAAAGCCTTTCATTTGGTATCAAGTGAAATGTGCTCTGTCCCTGATGCAGAATTAGACTGAAGACAAGGAGAGAGAAAAAGCTGCCGCCGCATCCTATTAGCAAGTGTAATTTAGACATTTCCTATTTTTAGAGAGAAGGGGGGAAGAGAGAGGCACATGTAGAGAGAGATGGAGATGAGAGACCGAGAGAAGGGGGGGAAGAGAGTGGCACATGGAGAGAGAGAGAAAGAGAGTCAGGGAGGGGAGAGAGAGATGATTGCTGTTAGTGCTGGCAGAGGGCTTTGTGATATTTTGATGTTATCACTAGGCTATTATGAGAACAAGGAGTCTCTCTCAAAAACACACACCGTTTGACGGAAGACCTTTCCTGTCACTCTCTGGGCATTAAAAACACACACTTCAAATAATAATAATAATAATTTGGTGGGTGCTTATTTTTGTCCTATTTCAAGTGTGTATTAATACTCATGTGTGAACTGGAAATGTGCTTTCTGCATATCGCAACTCTCCCTGAGACACCCTCGGAGAGCGGTGTGCGTGTGTTTGGATGTACAGTGGCTTGCGAAAGTATTCACCCCCTTACCATTGTTCCTATTTTGTTGCCTTACAACCTGGAATTAAAATAGATTTTTGGGGGTTTGTGTCATTTGATTTACACAACATGCCTACCACTTTGAAGATGCACAATTTTGGGGGGTGAAACAAACCAGAAATAAGACAAAAAAACAGAAAACTTGAGTGTGCATAACCATTCACCCCTCCAAAGTCCATACATCCATACCTTTTGCAGCAATTACAGCTGCAAGTCTCTTGGGGTATGTCTCTATAAGCTTGGCACATCGAGCCACTGGGATTCTTGCCCATTGTTCAAGGCAAAACTGCTCCAGCTCCTTCAAGTAGGATGGGTTCCGCTGGTGTACAGAAATATTTCATTCATACCACAGATTCTCAATTGGATTGAGGTCTGGGCTTTGACTAGGCCAGTCCATGACATTTACATGTTTCCATTTAAACTCCTCGAGTGTTGCTTTAGCAGTATGCTTAGGGTCATTGTCCTCCGTCCCAGTCTCAAATCTCTGGAAGACTGAAACAGGTTTCCCTCAAGAATTTCCCTGTATTTAGCGCTATCCATCATTCATTCCATTCTGACCAGTTTCCCAGTCCCTGCCCGATGAAAAACATCCAATGTTTTTCATCGGATGGTATTCTTGGGGTGATGAAGTGTTGAATTCGTGCCAGACATAGCGCTTTCCTTGATGGCCAAAAAGCTAAATTTCAGTCTCATCTGACCAGAGTACCTTCTTCCATATGTTTGGAGATTCTCCCACATGCCTTTTGGCGAACACCAAACATGTTTGATTATTTTTTTCTTTAAGCAATGGCTTTTTTTCTGGCCACTCTTCCGTAAAGCCCAGCTCTGTGGAGAGTACGACTTAAAGTGATCCTATGACAGATACTCCAATCTCTGCTGTGGAGCTTTGCAGTTCCTTCCGGGTCTCTGATTCGTGCCCTCCTTGCCTGGTCCGTGAATTTTGGTGGGCGGCCCTCTCTTTGCAGGTTTGTTGTGGTACAATATTCTTTCAATTTTTTAATAATGGATTTAAATGGTGCTCCGTGGGATGTTCAAAGTTTCTGATATTTTTTTATAACCCAACCCTGATCTGTACTTCTCCACAACCTTGTCCCTGACCTGTTTGGAGAGCTTCTTGGTCTTCATGGTGCCGCTTGCTTGGTGGTCTGGGGCCTTTCAGAACAGGTGTATATATACTGAGATCATGTGACAGATCATGTGGCACTTAGATTGCACACAGGTGGACTTTATTTAACTAATTGTTACTTCTGAAGATAATTGGTAATTGGTAATAATTGGCACCATATCTTATTTAAATGTTTCATAGCAAAGGGGGTGAATACAGTGGGGCAAAAAAGTATTTAGTCAGCCACCAATTGTGCAAGTTCTCCCACTTAAAAAGATGAGGCCTGTAATTTTCATCATAGGTACACTTCGCCTATGACAAACAAAATGAGAAAAAAAATCCAGAAAATCACATTGTAGGATTTTTAATGATGGCCAAGACCAAAGAGCTGTCAAAGGACACCAGAAACAAAATTGTAGACCTGCACCAGGCTGGGAAGACTGAATCTGCAATAGGTAAGCAGCTTGGTTTGAAGAAATCAACTGTGGGAGCAATTATTAGGAAATGGAAGACATACAAGACCACTGATAATCTCCCTCAATCTGGGGCTCCACGCAAGATCTCACCCCGTGGGGTCAAAATGATCACAAAAACGGTGAGCAAAAATCCCAGAACCACACGGGGGGACCTAGTGAATGACCTGCAGAGAGCTGGGACCAAAGTAACAAAGCCTACCATCAGTAACACACTACGCCGCCAGGGACTCAAATCCTGCAGTGCCAGACGTGTCCCCCTGCTTAAGCCAGTACATGTCCAGGCCCGTCTGAAGTTTGCTAGAGAGCATTTGGATGATCCAGAAGAAGATTGGGAGAATATCATATTGTTCAGATGAAACCAAAATATAACTTTTTGGTAAAAACTCAACTTGTCGTGTTTGGAGGACAAAGAATGCTGAGTTGCATCCAAAGAACACCATACCTACTGTGAAGCATGGGGGTGGAAACATCATGCTTTGGGGCTGTTTTTCTGCAAAGGGACCAGGACGACTGATCCGTGTAAAGGAAAGAATTAATGGGGCCATGTATCTTGAGATTTTGAGTGAAATCCTCCTTCCATCAGCAAGGGCATTGAAGATGAAACGTGGCTGGGTCTTTCAGCATGACAATGATCCCAAACACACCGCCCGGGCAACGAAGGAGTGGCTTTGTAAGAAGCATTTCAAGGTCCTGGAGTGGCCTAGCCAGTCTCCAGATCTCAACCCCATAGAAAATCTTTGGAGGGAGTTGAAAGTCTGTGTCGCCCAGCAACAGCCCCAAAACATCACTGCTCTAGAGGAGATCTGCATGGAGGAATGGGCCAAAATACCAGCAACAGTGTGTGAAAACCTTGTGAAGACTTACAGAAAACGTTTGACCTCTGTCATTGCCAACAAAGGGTATATAACAAAGTATTGAGAAACTTCTGTTATTGACCAAATACTTATTTTCCACCATAATTTGCAAATAAATTCATAAAAAATCCTGGCACTGTATGTGTGTGTGGTTGTGTGTGTGTTATGCCTCGCTGCAGGTGAGAATCGCTGACTACTAATGAATGTCCTCATCTCATACGAGTTGTTACTTACTGAACCTAAACATCCTGTCTGATGATTTGATGCGACCTGCTGGAACAACTTTCCTAAAACTTCAGTTAGCCGTCATCAGTCCGTTACATCACAAAGAGACGCGTAAATTCTGACAGCACCGCAGCAAGGACCATTTTAAAGTTAACAGTCCTCAACAGAGAATGACATCTCCTTTTAAAAATAAAACCTTTTCGGCCTCCCCTCTTTGTGCGGATAAAAATAAAACAGATCGCTGCCTCTCTATGGCTACAGGAACAAAGGAAGTATTAATTGAGAGACCAGAGAGGGAAGAAGCACAGAGGCGGGTCGGGGTGAACAGTTAAAGGAAATATTACTATATAGTCGTTTCTGTCCAGTTAGACCAAAGCCAACTTATCAACAGGTTAAAATCAGAGGTGCCAGATAGAGAAAAGGATGAATTTTCTGGTCCCAATCATTAGCGTCATTACTCAAAGGCAGTCTGAAGCGTTTTGGTCTGTGGTTCTACAGCAAGGTCATCGCAGGCAGCGGCGCAAGATGTGTCAAATGTCTTTCCAAACTATTTAACACTGTACATCTCATTTCCTACAAGGACATTATGGTAAATCTACATTAGGGAGAGCTGTCAGGGCCTGTCTGCTCTGCTCCCCAGGTTCACACCCCTCACCATACAGGACAGGGCTCATATGGAGTCATGGAAACACTGCCATCTATGGGTTAAAGATATAGCAGAGCAGTCAGGATGGGTAGGAAGAAGCGATCCATGCATTATCTAGGTGGGAGAAGAAACGTTAATATGTCACACATGCATCCAGACACTACTAGGAAAGAAAAGATACAAGCAGCAACTTTATTAAGCAACTATGGTTAACAAACACCCCTGTGAATATCTGATTTAAATCAGGAGGGCAGACAATTATGGTGGAAATTAAACTTCCATTAGATATTAGAGAGAGACAATTATGTTAGCATAATGATGATTACTGCTACCTTCTCTTCTACCATTATAGTACATTGATTAGAAATTCTCTACCATTCTAGATAGGATGACAGTGAAAGAAGCTGTCTAATAACCACTGTATGGAAAGTACAGTTGCCTATTTACTTTGACAGACGTGAAATCTACCCAGCTATTCTGTTGATAAACGCCTGAGTATTTAGGCTACTTTGACATATCCCAGATAGTCAGTTGATTATCTGTCTCAGTATTTACTTTAACATGTCTGTTAAATCATCTCTGCTGATCTGTTGATTACATATCTATATTAAGATCCTGGTTTCCAACAGCAGCCTTTAATATTTCCTGCCTTGTTGTGTTGGCAGCCACACGCTCATTAGCCAATGAAGTTCCAGGAAGTGTTGTGCAGGTGTCAACAGCAGCCCCAACATTCCCTAACACTGTGTTTCATATTCAGACTAACACAAAGAAGAGCACTCGCATTCAAACTTCTCTACCTGCGAGGATGAAAGGAACGTTTCTTTTGCCACAGCTAAAACTCCAGGTATACTGTACTTATCTCATTCTCCTCTTTGTTCCCTCTCCCTCTTTGTTCTCTCCCTCTACTCGGCTACTTCCACTGCTACTTCTCTCTCTCCCTCTCATGTGAGAATCTCCAGAGGCCCATTACTCAAATCCAGCCTGTTAAATCAGGTCAAGAGGTCGGCCTAAAGACAATCCAATATAAATAACATTTCATCTCCCTACAACTACCATTACAGACGATTTCGAACGGAGGACAGGGATTTCATGGGCCAGTTTCCAGTGTTCAATATTTCAATCAGAGATTTGATTTCCGTCCTATTTAAAGTAATGCTTTAGGACTTGAAGCAAAACTCACCTGTGCTTTTCACTATGCCTGGCATGTTATAAACATATGGACAATTCCACTGTAATGGAATTACACTTTTACTCTTTTTTTTTTTCACTTTAAAAACGTATGACAAACAAAAAAAACACTCATTTCAAATTTTAACAAACCATACAGCTCTATGTACAATGACTACTTTGAACAATTTCCACAGAAAAATTTACAAAAACGAATTTAGTGGAAGAACTGTGCAGATGTGATCTTCAGTAGCTGAATTAGCATACAATCTACCTCAGGTTCTTATGCGAGTCAATTTTCCAAAGACTCACAATATCTGCTCTGTATTAAGATTCAAAGATGTCTGCAGAAAAGAATGGGGTGTCAGCTATTACATGACACCTTGAGATTGAAAAAGTATATTTTGGTTATTGAACTAAAGTATGTGAAGTGGATTTACACCCAGTAACGGAATTACATCATGGGTCCCTGATCTATACGACACAGAGATGCATAATTATGGATATGAATGTCATTCTCCACATGTTTCACAAGTTTGGACAGTGCAGAGTAGAGCAGAGATCAGCACAGTAGAGTTCAGTACAGTACATTATACTGTACTCTACTGCAGGGGTTCCCAAACTTTTTTACTCAGGCCCCCCTTCCAGCATTGGGGAACCCCTATGGGCACAAGCACTGTTCATGAGACAAACTGTTTACACCCCACTTGTTGACAGAGAGAAAATGTTGCAGGTTTAAAACCGTATTTCCTGCATTTCTATACATTTTGCCATGAGGTGCAGAGACCATTTGCAGTTTTACAGCTCATGTTCTTGCATTTCTATACATTTTGCCATGTCTAATGTGTATCCATGTGATATTTAAGTTACATTAGATTTTGTTCTATGGGCTAAAAAAACATGCGCTTCATCTGGACAAATAAATAACTCGAAGGTATGCAATGACTGACATGACAGAAGGATTCTATTAGTGAATTCTACTATTACAACTTTCAAGAGTAAGTTGAAAGCCGGACTGAGTTCCAACCCCAAAAATGCCACAGTTTGGGGACCTGCTCTACTGTACTATAATCTACTTTTCTTTACTGTACTGACCTGTATTGTACTCTACTACTGTATTGTACTGTACTCACCGTACTGTACTATCCAAACTTGTGAAACACATCTATAAGAGGTTCAGATTTGGTCTATTCCGGTCCGCCAGGGTGGACTGACCAAATTTCAATGACGTCCGGTGTTGGCCAGTGCTCAGTGGGTGAGGATACTGGTTACAGTAAATGGAAGCAGAGGGGACTCATGTAGGTGTCAGTAAAAGCTGGGAAAGGTGACATTAACTGGAATGTGAGAGAGAGGCAAAGAGAGAGAAAGATGGCTACTAATTGTCTACTAATTAGTTGATGATTGATCAAACTTATTTTCCTATATCTGTTTTACTACAAAACATAAAAACACAGGGCCTCCCGAGAGGCGCAGTGGTCTAAGGGACTGCATCGCAGTGCTAGCTGTGCCACTACAGATCCTGGTTCGAGTCCAGGCTCTGTCGCAGTCAGCCTTGACCTTTACGTCAACATTCTTGTCTTTTGATGTACAGTCGTGGCCAAAAGTTTTGAGAATGACACAAATATACATTTTCAAAGTCTGCTGCCTTAGTGTCTTTAGATATTTTTGTCAGATGTTAGTATAGAATACTGAAGTATAATTACATGCATTTCATAAGTGTCAATGGCTTTTATTGACAATTACATGAAGTTGATGCTGTGTTGACCCTTCTTTTTCAAGACCTCTGCCATCCACCCTGGCATGCTGTCAATAAACTTCTGGGCCACATCCAGACTGATGGCAGCCCATTCTTGCATAATCAATGCTTGGAGTTTATCAGAATTTGTGGGTTTTTGTTTGTCCACCCACCTCCTGAGGATTGACCACAAGTTCTCAATGGGATTAAGGTCTGGGGAGTTTCCTGGCCATGGGCCCAAAATATCGATGTTTTGTTCCCCGAGCCACTTAGTTATCACTTTTGCCTTAGGGCAAGGTGCTCCATCATGCTGGAAAAGGCATTGTTCGGTACCAAACTGTTCCTGGATGGTTGGGAGAAGTTGCTCTCGGAGGATGTGTTGGTACTATTCTTTATTCATGGCTGTGTTCTTAGGCCTTTTGTGGCAGGGCTGAAATGCAGTGGAAATGTTTGGGGGAGGGACTTTGCAATTCATTGGAATTCATCTGATCACTCTTCATTCTGGAGTATAAGCAAATTGCCATCAAACAAACTGAGGCATCAGACTTTGTGAAAATGTATATTTGTGTCATTCTCAACTTTTGACCACGACTGTATTTCTGATGCCCTAAGACTTTTTCTAGTATATGTTTTTTCTAAAATCCCTTCTCCATCTGCTTTTCCAGAAATCAAAGCCTTTACTTATGCCTCATTTTTAAGATGGAAAATAGTTGAAAAATATATCTATGCCTTCATTCTTCCAAAATATAGACTCTTATCTTTCATTTGACAACTAATTTGATAGAAGTATAACGCTTTACAAATACCTTCCTTATTTGGGTTCACAGTCGTTAGTAGTTCACACCTAATCCCCGTTATATGACACAAAGGTTTCCAGATATTCTGTAAGGCCCTGAACATTGTGCAAAATAGAATCAAGTTCAACGGAGAAACAGAATTCTCCCCGTTCTGATGAGAAATCTGCTCTAATCCAACCCTTCACGACTTCTAAACCAAAGAGCGTGGCTCGACGCCAGGCTATCAAACAACACACTCAATTAAAACTGATTCAGCTGATAACACCATAACAAAACGTCAGGTTTGAAAAATTCATGAACAAGTTCAAAGAGCTCTTTGAACAACAAAACACTAATCTGATTGATACAATGGAATCGTAATACATAGAAATATGGAACATCAAGCGCAAGAGCCAGCAGATGTAGCCTATATTTGGTGTGTAGCGTAACATGTACCGCATGTTCCATATCATCAGATTATGATGATACACATGATGAATCACATTTAATCACAGCTTTAATCAAATGCTAACTGCTCATTTAATTACACTTGCATGGGGGGGGGCAAGAGTGGGCAAAGCTGTAATCAAGGCAAAGGGTGGCTATTTGAAGAATCTCAAATATAAAATAACTACATGATTCCATATGTGTTATTTCATAGTTTTGATGTCTTCACTATTATTCTACAATCTAGAAAACAGTAAAAATAAAGAAAATCCCTTGAATGAGTAGGTGTTCTAAAACTTTTGACCAGTAGTGTATGCGCACCACAGTTTGCCTGTCCCCTTCTCTCTCTCCCTCGCCCTGGCAGCATCGCATTAGTGGAAATCAAGACAGTTCTCAGGGCAGAGCTGGTTGTCGTGTTGCTCGGGGATAATTTTATCTAACCCTTTCCTAACCTTAACCTAATACTCCCAACCTGCCACGATAATTATCCTAACCTACTGTGTAAGTTCTCTTAACCGGCTACAAAAAGTTACTTCTGCTAGTCAAAACCAGCAGGCCTGCCCTGAGAACAAATTTGGTTTCCACTAATGTGATACAGACTCGAGCTTGCTCTTCATGCTCGTTCTCTTCACTAATAATCTAATCTTGATATTCAGAAATGGGAGTCGACACCGGGAGTCGATGTGTAAGGAGTCGAGGAATCAATTATTTTGGAGTCGACTCTCCACCACTACGTCATCGCCAACAGTTGGAAAGTCCTGTACTTTGAGTAGTTAAATGAGAAGGAAATGCAAACTTTGCGAGGTGGAACTGAGGTACAGTAATGGTAGTACAGGTGCATCTGAAAGGGACGCACAGTGAGACCCAAACCGTTGCTGGCAGCAGGGTGTCTCCTTGATTTCATTATCACCTATCTCTGTATCCCTGGGAGATCACCGATTAACTTTGATTATGGTCACTGCCCAGCGCCTCTGAAGTCTCTGTGACATCCCTAAGCCCCGCCCATCTTGCGAGCTGCCACAGTGTTTTGCAGCGGTGCTGCGCAGGCCCTCTGAAGTTGAGTTTAATCTGAGTAACGGCAGGTGGCTGACACATACAGCTGTTGGTGTGATTATAAAACACACACTCAGAGTACACAGTAGAGCTGGGACGATAAACCTAAAATTATCAATACTGACAACTTATTGTGGACATTTTGCTGATATAGTTCATTATGATAAATAACCTATAGGGCCCTAATAGAAAAATATGAAGTTTGAAATGAAACATTTGCTAATATTTGTGATGGTTAACAATTGATAGCTACAACATTCAAAATAGTAGTAGTAGTTTAAAGGGTAATATTTAAAAAATGACTGTGGTGCACATTAAATGTTATGAACATATCATTCCATTTATTGTTATTGTGATAATTCAGTAAATTTGTTGTGATTTCTGTCAATATCACCCAGCTCCAGGTCACACACACACAAACGCAGTTAGAATGAGTTCCCTCCCAGAGTCACACACACAGACACACGCAGCTACTCCACCCAGTGACTTTGTGACAATGACAAAACAAGTTTAGTAAAGAACAGCCTACGTGCCCACACCACATTTTCCCCATCCTTTCATCTGAACAGTGTTTGGCACTCCTCTCCTCTGCATGCTGAATATCAAATGGTTATCAGGCTGGGCAGTCATGCAGTAAATGACTGGCTACCCTGTTAATACAACACAGGTTCCCCAGACTGGAGCCAGATGTAATCCCTTACTGACTGTGTGTGTGTGTGTGTGCGCATCCATGCAAGTGTGTGTTCATGCGTGCATAGGGGACCAGGTGTTGGAAGGATAGGTCTAGCTGATAAACACCACGGGAGACATAGAAGAGAGGTGCATCTTGGAGGTCTCCTCCAGGTATTTCACCTGATGCCCTGTAGCAGCCTGAGGCCCTGTCCCCTCTTACTCTCCCCGCCACCCTCAACCACCCCCTCATCTCCCACTTCACCCCGTCTACTCTCCCTTTTCTTGCCCTATCATCTCCCCCTCATGAAGATTGGCCAGGTGGGAGGCTACAGTACATAATGACACTGAACCATCTCTGGCATGCGGTCGTTGATTAAAATGTTCATTAACACTGTACAGCTCAGGTGATGAGACCTGCTGCCCCACCCGGTCCCCTTCAGCTGAACACCTTGGCCAACCTGTCTCTGTAACACCTCTCCACCCAGGTAAACACACACCGGCTGGTTAATAAAGAGCCTCTCACACACCAACACACACTTTCTGGTTTAATAAACGAGCCTCTCTATTCAAGCAAAATAAATTAATACGCACGCACGCACACACAGTTCTGTTTCATTAAGAGGCTCCATGGTGGTGGCACAAACCCCAATCTCCCTTACACACACCATCTGTTTAATAAACACTCATCCCATGTCAACCCCCAGGAACTGACATTGGTCAACACAAACACAATAAACACCATTACACATGTGCGGGCGCGTACACACACACACACACCAATGACCCTACGGCGTGGAAGGTCTGATAGATATGGCAGTGTGTGTGTGTGTGTGTGTGTAATGAATTAGTAACATATCTCTGGCGGCCTGAGTCACGTAGGTGAAAAATGCTACTGGTTGCTTCCTTCATTAAGTAGCTTGTCTGTCTGTCAAAGGAGCATGAGAAGCAACGTCACTTTGTGTGTTGATTCGTTTTTAACTGCCGTCGTAATCTGTTTTCTGAACTGAGATTAATCCCGCCTGTCGAGGGCTTCTTATAAATGGAGGTATTAAAGCGTATGAAGTGAGACGCTCCAGCACAGATGAATCTAGCAGGGGTCAGAGAGCGCCTAAATCTAATTTAGGAGAAGAAGAAATAATATGCGTTTGAGATTAATACCTTAAATGTAAACAGATACTGGAAGGAGAGAATCACAAAGATGAAATGAAGAAGGTTGAATCGTTACCTTGGGACAGAGAAAGTTGACCCTCATATCATGCCTCTGTGGCCAGTGTTTCATTGGTTTATTCGTACTCGGATTTCGCTTACTTCATTGGATTTTAATACTTGAAATATGGGGAACCACTGCTAAATTGATGCATATCTCAAGCCTACAGCGAGTTTAGCTAAACAATCTGTATAGAAAATGTTCATATGTATTGCATGCTCGGAAATGGAAGTACAGTGTCCTCAGAAAGTAAAACATCTGGAATAATAAAATACTCATATCTTGATTAGATAACTATGCAACCCCCTAAGTCAATATATGTTAGAACCTCATTTGGCAGCAATTACAGATTTGAGTCTTTCTGGGTAAGTCTCTAAGAGCTTTCCACACCTGGATTGTGCAACATTTGCACATTATTCTTTTCAAAACTCTTCTAGCTCTGTCAAATTGGTTGTTGATCATTGCTAAACAAAATCAGGTCTTGCCATAGATTTTCAAGTAGATTTTCAAGCTACTCACTGTCTTCTTGGTAAGCAACTCCAGTGTAGATTTGACAATGTGTTTTATGTTATTGTCCTGCTGAAAGGTAAATTAATCTTCCAGTGTCTGGTGGAAAGCAGACTGAAGCAGGTTTTCCTTTAGGATTTTGCCTGTGCTTAGCTCCATTACATGTATTTGTTTTCCTGAAAAACTCCCCAGATCACAAGCATACCCATAACATGATGCAGCCACCACTATAATTGAAAATATTGAGAGTGGTACTCAGTAATGTGTTGTATCGGATTTGCCCCAAACATTACACATTGTATTTTTTTTGCAGTATTACTTAAGTGCCTTGTTGCAAACAGGATGCATGTTTTGGAATATTTGTATTCAGTCTTTTCACTCTGTCAATTAGGTTAGTATTGTGGAGTAACTACAATGTTGATCCATCCTCAGTTTTCTCCTATCACAGCCATTAAACTGTGTAACTGTTTTAAAGTCACCATTGGCCTCATGGTGAAATCCCTGAGCGGTTTCCTTCCTCTCCAGCAACTGAGTTAGAAAGGACACCTGTATCCTTGTAGGTACTGGTTGTATTGATACACAATCCAAAGTGTTAATTAAGAGCTTTACCATGCAGGCCTCCCGGGTGGCGCAGTGGTTAAGGGCGCTGTACTGCAGCGCCAGCTGTGCCAGCTGTGCCATCGCGCCCAGGCTCTGTCGTAACCGGCCGCGACCGGGAGGTCCGTGGGGCGACGCACAATTGGCCTAGCGTCGTCCGGGTTAGGGAGGGCTTGGTCGGTAGGGATGTCCTTGTCTCATCGCGCACCAGCGACTCCTGTGGCGGACCGGGCGCAGTGCGCGCTAACCAAGGTTGCCAGGTGCACGGTGTAGCCTCCGACACATTGGTGCGGCTGGCTTCCGGGTTGGATGCACGCTGTGTTAAGAAGCAGTGCGGCTGGTTGGGTTGTGTATCGGAGGACGCATGACATTCAGCCTTCGTCTCTCCCGAGCCCGTACGGGAGTTGTAGCGAAGAGACAAGATAGTAGCTACTACTACAATTGGATACCACGAAATTGGGGAGAAAAAGGGGTAAAATTCAACAAAAAAAAGAAAAGAAGAGCTTTACCTGCTTAAAGGGATATTCAATGCCTGCTTTTTTTCTACTAATAGGTGTCCTTCTTTGCAAGCCACTGGAAAACACTCCCTGGTCTTTGTGGTTGAATTTGTGTTTGAAATTCACTGCTCGACAGAGACCTTACCGATAATTGTATGTGTGGGGCACAGACATGAGGCAGTCATTAAAAAATTATGTTAAACACTATTAATGCACACAGAGTGAGCCAATGCAACTTATTACGTGACTTGTTAAGCACATTTTTACTCATGTGCCCCACACATACAATTAGGCTTGCCATAACAAAGGGTTTGAATACTTATTGACCCAAGACACTTCAGCTTTTCATTTTTAATTCATTTGTACCAAAGCAATTCTCAAAACACTATTCCACTTTGACATTATGGCGTATTGTGTGAAAGGCCAGGGACAAAAACAACTAAATGTAATATTCGGGCTGTAAAACAACAAAATAAAAAAGTGAAGGGTGTGAATACTTTGTGAAGGTTCCCAAGAGAATTCACAGCTTACTGTGAACTACTGTACAGCACGACTATGCCAGTGGCTCTAGGGTATTCTCTAAGATTTTCCTAAAGACTGAGAGACATATTAGTTGACTATATACACCGTACTAATCATCCCATACAATCTGTCTCATCCCATAACCACAAATAATGATACACGCCACATGGGAACAATGTGGCATGCCTTCCCTTCACGCCGCTGTCAGTCAGTCAGCCACACAGCAATAACATACAGACACCGTGACACACACAATCTACGGCGACAGCTGGGGAGAATCCAAACAAACGTGGATAGACGAGACGTCAGGAGGAGGGAAGAGAAAACAGCGTCGAGTTTAACGAGAGGAAAGCTGTTTCAGATGGGTTGTCAGTAGCCTGTCTATGCCTGAGCTGCGTTCAAAAGATGACATCTGGATTGAGCTGCATCATTAGAGGAGTTTCAAAAGGCTGCGCGATGATCAGGTGAACAGTGTTGACAGGACATGAAACAAAGCCTGTATTGTAGCGCTTGTGCATCAATTTCATTGTTTCCCCTCTCAACTCTTTCAGCTGTAACTCAACACCAAAGCCTGATGGAGTATGGCACATCATTAGCAATAGAGACAGAAGGGATGCAGGGGGGAAATTATTTTGACTTATACGCAAAAGGGGATTCAGTATGCCTGTGTTCTACACTTCTACAGAGATGGAGAACGAGAGCGAGGTTCTCCCCACTCAGAGGACCTGAGCCCTAGGACCATGCTTCAGGACTACCTGGCCTGATGACTCCTGGCTGTCCCCAGTCTGGTCGTGCTACTGCTCCAGTTTTAACTGTTCTGCCTGCGGCTATGGAACCCTGACCTGTTCACCGGACGTGCTAACTTGTCCCGGACCTGCTGTTTTCGACTCTCTCTCTCTCTACCGCACCTGCTGTCTCGATCTCTGAAAGCTCGGCTATGAAAAGCTAACAGACATTTACTACCGAGGTACTGACCTGTTGCACCCTCTACAATCACTGTGATTACTATTTGACCCTGCTGGTTATCTTAAAGAACAATCTGGCCTTAATGGCCATGTACTCTTATAATCTCCAACCAGCACAGCCAGAAGAGGACTGGCCACCCCTCAGAACCTGATTCCTCTCTAGGTTACTTGCTAGGTTCCTACCTTTCTAGGGAGTTTTTCCTAGCCACCGTGATTCTACATCTGCATTGCTTGCAGGTTGGGGTTTTAGGCTGGGGTTTTCTGTATAGCACTTTGTGACATCTGCTGAAAATTAATTTGATTTGAGAGAGAGAGAGAGAGAGAGAGCGAGGGAGAGAAGAAAGCGAAAGAGAACAAGGGAAAAGCCAAATTGGGATATTTATATCAAGAGCGTCACTATGTACACTGTTGGGCCAGACTCCACTGGGGACCATGAAAGGCTGAGGAGGATTGTGGGTAATTCATCAGGCGGCGGCTGTGCGGAGGCCCTTGATTAGTGTCGAAAAGGAACCTCAGTCAGGATTCTACAGCCTTCCGGAAGCCAATTCATTATTACACATTGTCAGTGTCCCAGAGCATTGCTCCACGTGTCACTTTAGACAAACATCCATGTTGGAGATTTGACGAGTCTGACTACTACATAATTGCTGAGACCTGAGAGATGAGATGCTGTGTGTCTGGGATATTTTTCTAACTATTGTGTGCATGCTTCCCCTTAACAAGTGGCAGAAGCCAAGTCACCTTTTTCAACTAAAAACATGATTTATTTCAACAAATATAAAAATTATTTATATATTTGATACTTACACAAAAGCAATGATCCTGATATGAAACACTTAAAAAACAACCCAACAATGCTGAACATCCACAAGCACATTACATCACAATTCTCAAAACACAAGTCACGTTTTAAATTGGCCGATATCCTAGGCATCCTTGTGCCTTACGGGTGTCCCACACAGTGCCTGAGGAGAATCCCTGTCTCTGTAGAAGGGAGATACCAGAGATACCAGTGTCGACAGGACCCGAGAAAAGTACTGATAATCACCGTCTCTCCTCCCAAAATGTCATTAAGCATTCTGTCTCCCTACATAATCTGCCATGTTGATTTTGTTTCCCTTTGATATAACAGTCTTATCTCTGTACCCTTTGCACAGCGTGGATTTATCCCCAGGCAACATGAGAGAAAGTCACTTTTATCCAAATTCCCAAAAATGACTAAGTAACAAAAGGAGGGAAACGAATTACGTATCACAGAGGCATATCTCAAACCAGGCTTATTATCCACTGACGTCCTTGAGTGGTGACGCAACACTGACCTTGTCAGGCAAAAGAGAAGATATTTATCCTGCCCTGTTTAGATACATGTATTTATTTTATTTCAACTTTATTTAACTAGGCAAGTCAGTTAAGAAACAAATTCTTATTTACAATGACGGCCTGCCCCGGCCAAACCCTAACCCAGATGACGATGGGACTCCCAATCACGGCCGGTTATGATACCGCCTGGATAGTGTTGAGATAGAGTGTGTGTGTGGTCTTACCAGTGTCGTTTCCTTGGCTCCCCTCTCTCTTCAGCATCTGGACAGCTCCCACGTATTTCTTCAGCTGGACCTTGAGGACCTCGTTCTCCCTGCAGACACACACACACACACACACACACACAAACAGAGAATCAAGGCCTAGGCCCATGCAGAGAGAGCAGCAGACTGGAACAGTACACAGACAGGAACAGTAACTGTGTTGGTTTCTGTGTCTGTGGCGGGTTTACAGCCTTGTAAATCCCAGCCCATCTCTGGAGCTGGATTATACATGCAGCCCTACAGGTTTTCTGTGATTGCTTACTGTCACTGGAGACTGTGCACAAGGGTGGTGCAAGTGTGTGTGTGTGTGTGTGTATGTTCAGAAAAGGTGTGTAGTGGTATATGTTCTTACAGGGCCTGTGCGGATGATTACTGTTGGTTTGAGGGGAAATCAATCAGAATCTAAGAGAATTACAGTGCTGTAAATAATAACTACCTGCCTTTCTCCCCTGCTCTTTGTACCCTGCTTATCGCATCCCATTTTACCCCTACAAAGGACACTCGGGATGGGAGATCTCTGAAAGCCGGCTGACGAGCTCTCGGAGGGACGATTGGGCCGTTGTTATCAGAGTCGGCGAGCCGAGACACAATTCCACTGCCATTTAATTAAAGGTAATAAATGGTCTGGCATTCCGGAGGCGAGGGAGGGGATTCCACGGCTCAGGTGCGTCTCATCGATCTCTCAGAATGTGCCCTCCTGCTGAGTCATAGGCAGGTTAACAGTCACACACAAACACACAGGTTGGCTTTAACTCATGTAAGCCCGTCTCACATACACACAGGTCCGCTTTGTGTGTGTAAGCCCACACACACACGCCTCCTGTACATGTCTAATGTTACATTGGAGAGATAGAGGCTGACTGCAGGGTGTGTACTGCAGGATATATAAACTATAAATGGCTCGCTCAGGAACCCGACGCCTGAGGAACTGGACTGAAACACGCATCTCCTCTACATCTAGAGGTAGAGATACAATGATGCAACTAAAGACACAGAACCAGAGGTAGAAACAGAGAGAAATTCCATATTGACAGACAGGTATATCTATATAATAAGAGGGTCTATGTAGTTTATCACTGTCTGTTCTACTGTAAAGTCATATAAAAGGAAAGACAACGTAGAGAACATCCTATGAGGATAATGTAGAGGCTGTGTTATTACACAAACCCCACCCAAATCCACAGTATCTGACCAAATTCAATTCCCTGGAACTGTAGAATGTTTTTATATGGGTTCATCATTGTACATTACGGTGCAAGTGTCCCTGAAAGTTTCAAAGGCATCCTACAGCACTGACCTTCCTGTGTATTATACAACTGGCACGTGTCGTTGAGGGCGTTTAACATGGAGGGTATTCCGCCTAAAAAGCTCTCTGTCTAAATGGACGCTCTCTAAACCCATTAGTGAAATTGGATCAGTGGAGTGAGTCTCAGACGGGGTGAGGAAAAGCCCAGATATCAGAGAGAGTGAGAGGCAGGAAGAGATGCAACACAACTTCCTGTGACCTCTACTGAGGGCTTCTGGGATAGAGGTCACAGAGGTTTTATTTGGATTGGACAGTTTAAAAAATAAAAAAAAACATATGCTATAAAGCTGCTCCAGTTAGAGAAAACATTACAGTAATACACTCAGAGGATAAAACAAAACAAAGCCAAAATAAAGGATGTTTAAGAGCAATTTAGAGCAGGGGTTCGCAAACCTCTCGTTCAATGTATTTTAACGATTCCACAGATGGCACACCTGATACAAATGGTCAACTAATCATCAAGCACTTGACTAGATGAATCAGGTGACTTAGTTCAGGGGATTCACTGAGATGTTTGAGAACCACTTATTTATATGCTCTGCAAACAATGCTTCAAACATGTACTTTGGTTTTCCTTTCATAAACATTCTTCCTCAATGCCCACAGCACAGTAAAGTTAGGCAGACAGTGTACAGTAGAAGATTGTTCAAAGTGGGAGAACTTCAACTGTACAGTAGCCCCTTGAGACAGCTGGATAATTGACTTCACAAAGCAGCAAAACAACTAAAATCCTCTCAACAACTACAGTAAAACCGCCCAAACCTTAGGTGTTGTCTTTACAGTACATCAAAATACCCCATTCCCAACAACCTTCAGGAAACGCTGAATGACAATAAGAAAAACTCACAACCTCTTTAGTCTTCTCTCAGTGGGTTTCTTCTAACCACCCACCAAACAGAGAGGAGGACCACTTTCTCCTTGGCCAGGCCCCCTCTCTCCTGGCTGCCTGCCTACCCGCCAGCCTGTGTGAGTTCTAGTTTCTGCTCTGCTAACGTCACTGGGAGACTGGCCGGAGCTCCATGCTGGTAGGGAATAGGATTTCCTGCATGTGTGTATGTGCCCGTGCGTGCAAACATGTGCCTCAGTCAGTCAGTGTTACATACCGTACATTCGGAAAGTATGCAGACCCCTTGACTTTCTCCACATTTTGTTACGTTACAGCCTTATTCTAACATGTATTAAATTGTTTTTTCCCCTCATCAATCTACACACAATAGCCCATAATGACAAAGCAAAAATGAGGTTTTTAGAAATTTTTGCACATTTATACTAAACTGAAGTATTACATTTACATAAGCATTCAGACCCTTTACTCAGTACTTTGTTGAAGCACCTTTCACAGCGATTACAGCCTTAAGTCGTCTTGGGTATGACGCTACAAGCTTGGCACACCTGCATTTGGGGAGTTTCTCCCATTCTTCTCTGCAGATCCTCTCAAGCTCTGTCAGGTTGGATGGGGAGCGTCCCTCCAGAGATGTTAGATCAGGTTCAAGTCTGGGCTCCGACTGGGCCACTCAAGGACATTCAGAGACTTGTCCCGAAGCCACTCCTGCGTTGTCTTCGCTGTGCGCCTTGGGTGGTTGTCCTGTTGGAAGGTGTCCAGTCTGAGGTCCTGAGCGCTCTGGAGCAGGTTTTCATCAAGGGTTTCTCTGTACTTTGCTCCGTTCATCTTTCCCTCGATCCAGACTAGTCTCCCAGTCCCTGCCGCTGAAAAACATCCCCACAGCATGATGCTGCCACCACCACCATGCTTCACCGTAGGGATGGTGCCAGGTTTCCTCCAGATGTGACGCTTAGCATTCAGGCCAAAGAGTTCCATCTTGGTTTCATCAGACCAGAGAATCTTATTTCTCATGGTCTGAGTCTTTAGGTGCCTTTTGTCAAACTCCAAGTGGACTGTCATGTGCCTTTTACTGAGTGGCTTCCGTCTGGCCACTCAACCATAAAGGTCTGATTAGTGGAGTGCTGCAGAGATGGTTGTCCTTCTGGAAGGGTCTCCCATTTTCACAGAGGAACTCTAGAGCTCTGACAGAGTGACCATCGGGTTCTTGGTCACCTCCTTGACCAAGGCCCTTCTCCCCCGATTGCTCAGGTCACTGTGTTCTTGAGGACCTTCAATGCTTCAGAAATGTTTTGGTACCCATCCCTAGATCTGTGCCTCGACTGTCCTGTCTCGGAGCTCTACGGACAATTCCTTTGACCTCTTGGCTTGGTTTTTGCTCTGACATGTACTGTCAACTGTGGGACCTTATATAGACAGGTGTGTGGCTTTCATGTCCAATCAATTGAATTTACCACAGGTGGACTCCAATCAAGTTGTAGAAACATCTCAAGGATGATCAATGGAAACAGGAAGCACCTGAGCTCAATTGCGAGTCTCATAGCAAAGGGTCTGAATACTTATGTAAATATTTTTTTTATTTTGTATTTTCTCATTATGGGGTATTGTGGGTAGATTGATGAGGATTTTTTTTGTTGCATTTTAGAATGAGGCTGTAATGTAACAAAATGTGGAAAAGGTCAAGGGGTCTGAATACTTTCAGAATGCACGTCAGAAGCACTGCCTCAGTCAGTGTGTGGCCCACGTCTTAACCAGTCCAGTACCCACTCCTCTCACTGTGCTGAATCAATATGGGTACCTCTATGAGAGCAGCTCAGCCCAGCTCATGTCCACTGGGCTTTGTTAGACACAAACACAGGAAGGGCTTACTTACCAGCGCCAGTATTTTTAGCTACTATTGATCAGATCAGGCCAGATTTGGGTGGAGGATAGCACTTGAGTTTGAGTGGCTGGAGTTTCCAGTTTGTCTTGAAGGCATAGAGGAGTGGAAAGACTAAACCACTCAAATGTAAAAAGTGCACATTGCAGCATACTCAACACTTAAAAACACACATATTGAACCTCTAAAGACTGTTTCCAGTGAGTGTGGGTTTGTCTGTCTCTAACCACCAATATTCCTACTGTAGCCATGGGAAGCTGCCACTGGGAACAACAACCACCAGCGATCTGGTACCCACCTGCCCAGAGCCTGGACCTTGGCTGTGTGTCTCTCCTCCAGCTCATCCAGGCGTCTCCTCAAGGCGTCTGTCTCCTGTCTCAGCCCAGCAGAGTGCTCCATCTCCCCATCCAGCAGGCTGCGCAGGGACCTGGAGCCCCGGAGGACACAACAGCACAATACTGTTAGCATACAGTCACACACACACACACAGAACACTGGCATTCACAGTCTGCTCACAACTCTCAGAAAACCCACATACATACATAGCTCTTAATTCCCCTTGATTTTTCACATTAAAGATCAACTCATCCCACCAACATTAGCAGAGAGGATCTCACATGTTCAGTTCATCTAGCTCATCCTTCCTGTTCATCATGGCCACTATGGCCTGGCGGAGCTCCACTGTGGACAGAGGACAGAGACCGTTAACAACACTGAGACAAACAAAACACAGACCCAAACAAATTGATATATATCTCTGTACAAGTGTTAACTGTTCACATTTCTTTTGCTCGGCTCATATTTAAGTCTCATCATTAGCGGAGCTGACTGATACCTAAATACTAACCTGGTTCCATACTGTACTGTGCTGCCTGTAGCCAACTCTTCTGTCGTTGTCATGACTACACATGAGTTAGCTCCAGAACATAGAGCATGGGACCAGCCAGGCTACTAATATACTACCTTTGCCCAGATACAAACACACTTTAGCACCATAGTCACAGCACAGCTCTCTAGTCACATGATGGATATAGGCTAATATATAGCACTGCACTGAGAGAAGTAGGTCTATGGAAAAAGGGCCAAGATACGGCAGCCTTATGAATACCAAAGTATTTACTCAATTAAAAGCAAATGAATAATGCAGATCAGCTCTTGGCTACATTAACAGCAGGGAAGCGCAAAGAAGTGGAGCTCGTTTTGGCCCCAGACGCATTTCAAAAAGTAGGTTTTACAACCCAAAGTGCCTGGTTGAGGAGGTGAAGAGGAGGATGATGAAGAAGAAGGTAGAGGAGAGCCCCATTATATCTGGAGCTCCCAATTCCACATCAGTGCTCCAGAAATAGGTGTGACATTTACAACAACCATGCGTTCACCACAGGAAGCTAGCACCGGCAATCCATTAAGGAGCTTTATAGAGAGGCGCCCCTCTGTTGCACTACAACTGTGTGTGTGTGCTTGTGCGTATGTGGGTTTGTGTGTGATGCAGGCAGTGTATGGATTTGGACAATGGTTCCCATTACAGATCCAGTTAAACGGCAGACTCCATTATGTTTTTTGTTTTTTTACTGCACACAATGTTCTCTATCTGTACACACAAACACAAAAGCACACAAACACAAATACACACGCACAGCTCTCTTCTTTTGAGAGCCCCTAATCTGTGAGTGTTCGACTATAGACGTGAGTCATGACCATAGATGTGCCTGTGGGTCTAGATGTGCCGCCCCACTCAGATCCCCTGCCCTAACTCACATTACAGGCTTAGTGTGTTCCACACACAGGAAACAGCATCAATATGAGCATCAGCCGAGCTACCCTCTGCTAAGCTTTAGGAAATTACGCAAATCACGTTCTGGAGTGGAAAACAGACAGTGTGTAAACTGTTGACTGGATCAGGGCATTTTACATTCCAGGAAGTTTTGAAAGACAGTAGAGCGGACGAAATGTCAATTAATGGTGTGTGTTGTTTACAGAAATGAAATCTATCAAGTAAGACATGCTTTTCTGAGTGTACCGTTCTGTTTCACTCATATCATCCTTTGTTACAGTAAACTGTAGGCTGCCGTTAGAGTACACAGAGGCTTACTGACTCAGCAGTGCCATCACCTGGTTGAATAAGGGATTATTCTTCTTTTTTTTACCTTTATTTAACTAAGTCAGTTAAGGACAAATTCTTGTTTTCAATGACAGCCTAGGAACAGTGGGTTAACTGCCTAGTTCAGGGGCAGAACAACAGATTTTTACCTTTCGGTTTTACTAGTCCAACGCTGTAACCACTAGGCTACCTGCAGCCCAAATGATCATCATACAGGATTCCCTTCTTATTACCAAACACATGTACAGTATACCACACACACCCACTGTCATTGACTCTGGTAGACCAGGGGTGGCACTGGACAGTACACTGGAGAGAGGTGCATTCTGGACCGGCGGGCTGGGCTCCAAGCTGTAACACCACAGACAGAGAGAGGTTACGTATATATCTCCATCCAATAACTCAAATCCAATGTTATTTGTCACATGCGCCAAATACAACAGGTGTAGACCTTACAGTGACAGGCTTACTTACAAGCCCTTAACCAACAATGCAGTTTTAAGAAAAGACCCCCAAAAAATAAAAGTAACAAATAATTAAAGAGAAGCAGTAAAATAACAATAGTGAGGCACCGGTTAGTCGAGGTAATTGAGGTAATATGTACATGTAGGTAGAGTTATTAAAGTGACAATGCACAGATAATAACAGAGAGTAGCAGCAGTGTAGAAGAGTGGGGAGGAGTATGGGGACAATGCAAATAGTCTGGGTAGCCAGTTGATCAGATGGTCAGGTGTCTTGTGGCTTGGGGGTAGAAGCTGTTTCAAAGCCTCTTGGACCTAGGCACGGCGCTCCGGAACCGCTTGCCATGCTGTAGTAGAGAGAACAGTCTATGACTAGGTGGCTGGAGTCTTAGACCATTTTTAGGGCCTTCTTCTGACACCGCCTGGTACAGAGGTCCTGGATGGCAGGAAGCTTGGCCCCGGTGATGTACTGGGCCGTACGCACTACCCTCTGTAGTGCCTTGTGGTCGGAGGCCGCAAGGCACTTGCCATACCAGGCAGTGATGCAACCATGCTCTCGATTGTGTAGCTGTAAAACCTTTTGAGGATCTGAGGACCCATGTCTCCTGAGCCGGAATAGGTTTTGTCGTGCTCTCTTCACGACTGTCTTGGTGTGCTTGGACCATGTAAGTTTGTTGATGATGTGGACGCCAAGGAATTTGAAGCTCTCAACCTGCTCCACTACAGGCCCATCGATGAGAATGGGGGCATGCTCGGTCCTCCTTTTCCTTTAGTCCACAATCATCTCCTTTGTCTTGATCATGTTGAGGGAGAGGTTCTTGTCCTGGCACCACACGGCCAGGTCTCTGACCTCCTCTCTATAGGCTGTCTCGTTGTTGTCGGTGATCAGACCTATCACTGTTGTGTCATCTGCAAACTTAATGATGGTGTTGGCGTCGTGCCAGGCCGTGCAGTCAGTGAACAGAGAGTACAGGAGGGGTCTGGGCACGCACCCCTGAGGGGATCAGCGTGGCGGATATGGTGTTACCTACCCTTAGCACCTGGGGGCGGCCCATCAGGAAGTCCAGGATCCAGTTGCAGAGGGAGGTGTTTAGTCCCAGGGTCCTTAGCTTAGTGATGAGCTTTGAACTCAAAATTATTGATCTGAGTGCAATTTTCCTCCCACCCTTGTTAAGATGATGCTTATGTAAAATGGACTGACAACTTACTTGAACTGTAGCTGGGATCTGGTCGTCTCGTAGTCGCTGACTGGACCTGTGGAATCTGTTTGTACAGGAAATGCAACCGTATCTTTCACTGAGCTGATTGAAACAAAATGAAAGTGAAAAACAATGAGAGAGAGAGAAAGTACCTCAATGCTGACGTATCTGTCTGGGTTTAATGCTTTCCATATTCTACAAAAGCTTAGTAAATTTACACTTCAGTTTTCTCATGAGCTTTATCACTAAGCAACCTCGCCCACTATTCTCTTTTAACACCAGTCTGCTGTTGCTATAGAAACTATCCCCAAAAATGAACACATATGAACCAACACATTATAACCAAAATTCTGTGGTTATGTAAGAAATGACTGTTGGGCTCAGAGGACTGGGTTGAGAAACACTGCTGTAGAGGAGAGGAGCCTCACCTGGCTGAGCGTAGGAGTAGCTGGAGGCCACAGGAATGAGGATGTCTGAACTGTCATTATCAGTTATGGCCTGCAGGGCGCCCCACGTTGACACTCTGTAACAGACACACACGTTACAACACAGATAAAGTACACCTGTTTATATCAATTCTTGATTAGGAGTTTCTCTCCCTGCTTATTGTATCGTTAAGAAAGTGCTAGATTATGTATAATCCTTAGTCTCCATGGTTACTCACTGGTCAGCGTTGGCCGTGTTATGAAAGGGGCTTTGTGGCTGTGGCCTACTCTTGTATACCTCTTCCTCCTCATCATCATTATCAATAATCTTGGTGTCAGGCAGAGCTCTGGAGAAAGGAGGAGACCCGGCCCAGCTGACTATCCCAGGATCGGGCAGCCCATTCTGGAGAGGCGAGAGGGAGAAGGAGGACTCCAGTGGGTAAATACCCTCCTCCAGACTGACCTGAGGAGCAGTGGTGCTCTTCCTGAGGGTGACAGTCCCCCCCCCCACCTCTTCCTCGTCCTCCGCTCCCCCATCCAGGTCGTCGAAGGAGATGATGTTGGTGATTTTCTTTTTCCTCCGTCGCTCCTTCCTCAGGCCAGAGTCTGGAGAGGAGAGAGAAAACACGTTGTCAGTTTGCTCTCTATGTTTGTTGGCGTATTATTCCTTCCCTGAGTAATAATATGAATAGAACTGAATATAAATAATAGTTCATATGCACTGTCCCCCTCAGTGTCTGAGTTGATTGTAATTTCTCCTCCCTACCTGCGGAGGCGCTGCGTGGCAGGACAGGCAGTGGGTCTGATGATCCGTCGGGGCAGTGGGTAGGGGTGAAGCCTGGCACCACAGCGGTGACGGTGCTGATCTCCCTGAGCAGAGTGCTCACCCCCTGGGTGGACTCCTTCCATAGGCTCCCTATGCCCTGGGTGGACTCCTTCAGGAGGTGGCTCACGGAGGAGGAGCCGCCCGCCCGGGGCACACCGTTCAGGTCTGTGTTGTCGATGTTGATGGCAAACAGGATGGAGTTTAGTCCTGTGTGAAGGGTGGAGAGAGAGGAGAAGGTCTAGTTACTAGTCGTTCACACAGCACTAATGGTAGTTGATAACGTGAGTTGGTTCTCCCCAACTAACAATGTAAAGCTCCCTGAGAATTGGAAAAGTGCTACATAAATCCAAATCCATCAGCACTGCACTAGACACAGTAGGTGGGTAAACTCAGATTGCAGGTCGCGGTGATAAGTATAACATAAGTATATAAGTATAACACTAAGTATAACACTCCCTATACTTTCAATGCATCTTCCCGTATTGGTGGGTAAACGCTTACGCAAAATACCAAAAAGCTGAGTAAACAGTGCGTTCACCCTCCACTACACCACTGACTGCATATCACACAGGGAGTAAGTGACTCAACTGTGACTCATGGCTTACTGCAAAGTAGCTCTCTGAATGGTAGAGACATGAATGTGTTTCACCACAGGAATCCGAGTCATGCTCTCACCTGCAGCCATGGTGGGCAGCATGCTGGCTCGCTCCTCATCCAGAATAAACGCCCAGTCTTCATAGAAAGTACTAGAAAACACAAAGAAATAAGATATACTGGCAAGAAAGGTCCAGACTCCACACCCACACACAGACCTGAGATAAATACAAACATACAAACAGACACACACTCTCACCCGAGGCGTATGCCGTCTGCGAGCAGCATGTGTAGGTAGCGTTCTAGTGAGTGTTCGTTGAGGGCACAGCGGAGCCAGGCGCGGCCACGGCCCAGCTCAGAGGAGATGTGTCTCAGGGAGTAGAACCGCTGCAGCTCATGGCGGTTCAGATGCTCCTTCACATAGAGCCAGAACGTCAGCTCTGAGAGAGAGAAGAGAGAGAAAGAGAAAGAAAGAGAGATGCACCAAAAAGAAAGTGAATGTCCACTGCTTGCTACTCCCAAAATCTATATCCTCTAACACAGCTAGAATTTGAACTCATTTCTACACAATTAAAGCCATGTCTTACCAACTGAAGCTTCTGAATGGCCATGTCAAAGGTCAGAGATCAAAAGGTCAGACAGCAGCCAGTAAAAGCTTAAAGATTGTCTAAGTAATCACAGTTCTAAACCATCATATTCATCCACTGACTAATTAGCCATGTTCACACCTTCCTCCTTTTCCTATTTGTTCTCAAGACCTCAACAACTCCCCAGATAGAGTCACCCAACACATCACCTATTGGCCAACAGAGTTTTCACTCTTTATATAACACCCAACTTGCAAGACAGTTTGAAAGTCTGTTCGCTGTAAGTTTTCACGTTCTTGATAATTAGTGTGAATAACTGCGATGGAGGTCTCTCTTTAGCATAGCATTACCATATGGCCTTAGAACAATGTGTAATACAACAGCCTATTTCACTCCGCAGCACTGGACTTATTAAACACTCAGTATGGTAGCTGTGTCCCAGAGTTCTCTCTCCATCATCACCAAAGCTTTGTTAACTGGGACAGGAAGGGCTAATGGAGAGGCCCAATGAAGTCAAAAATGATCTAGAAACTTGAAGTTTTGTAATTTCCTAAATACATAACCTATGTCTAAAAACAACAATGCAATGTAAAAAACTAGTTGACATTGAGGTTAGTGTGCCTTCTCACTTTACCAAATGTTGCTAACCGTTGCTTTAGACAAATTAAAGATGATCTTTGTATGAAACATCTTAAATTACAGTTTACTTTGAGCAAATTCAGAATTTGCGATTAATCGTGTTTAATCGCAGCAAAACCTGCGATTAACTTAATGAAATGTTTGAATCGTTTGACAGCCCTAACAACATCTGGTCCACGGACACCTCTTTTACAACTTGTTCAGCCAGAATTATCTGTCTGAATTTTACCACTGCTTCTTTTAAGAAACCACAACAGGTGCTGGGCTGCCCTCAGAAAGAGAGAGAATTTTCTTTCTTGTCATTTTTGACTAAATCTGTTGCATAACCCTCTGGTTTCACAGACAGTATCTGCACCTGGTTTCTCTCTCAGTCGTCCTACAGCATCTGTTTCCTGCGTGGAGAGTAGACACTCATCACAGCCGTTATCTCCTACTGAGGTGAGTATAAAGTATTCTCAGGTCTCCAGTTTCCTAGGCTAATATTAGGTATGCTCCTTTTCTTGTTTTTATAGCACCTTGCACTTGTACCTTTTCTATTCTTTCCAGCATCGATTAAATGAAGTATATTATTTTAGCATCTTGGCCTCCTTTGGTTATTCCTTTTCACGGTTTGAGTGCAAGTAGCTTTTGAACTCTACTAATATTAAGCTGTTACTAAGGAAGTCGAATGAATGAGTCCCCCAGTTAAATTAAGAGCATTTTTTCAATCTCTAAAATGGTTAAACTAGTGAGAAATATGTGAATATTGAAAAAAATCAGAGCGTTTGCGCCATTTGCTATCATCCTAAATGAAGATATTGAATTATTTTTGCCATATCGAATGAATGTATATTATGTTACTTTCCATGATCTGGACAGTATGCATTACTACACTACACAAGCTGACGTTTTGCCACATGGTAATTCGGGGGAATTACACATCCTTCAAAAAAAGTTTATAGTCAACACAATATCAATTGCTTAAAACAGATCAATATCTATGGCTTTGTACTGTTCATTTTTGTCACACTCACTGGGGGTCGCAGGACTTACAACGCAGCTATACATTTATTTCTCAAATGGCACAAATAGTTTGGGGCGGTATCGCTATATAAGTTGCTGGCCACACACCAATACACTGATTTTACAGTCAAATTACCACTTAAATAGCAGCCAACCGTTGTCACTGTTTATATCCTATGGCGGGTCGTGATTTGCTGACGTTACCTAACAGAAAAAGTGGTTTGTTCCCTTTTCCATGATGGCAGCCTCCCGCCATCTCAAAATATAGATATAAGCCTTATACAAGTTCTCATCTGACCAAACATGTATAGGTTATTCCGTGTGGCCTTTGAATAATGTTTGTTTAAACTGCCCTACACCGCAAATGTTCGCCCCCATTCTATTGATTTCAGTGTGATATCAAGAAGTGATTAACATAAAAAGTGCTGCTTTACACTTTATTTTATTAATTTCACCGTTATTTAACCAGGTAGGCTAGTTGAGAACACCTTTATTTAACCAGGTAGGCTAGTTGAGAACTAGTTCTCATTTGCAACTGTGACCTGGCCAAGATAAAGCATAGCAATTAGACACATACAACAACACAGAGTTACACATGGAATAAACAAAACATACAGTCAATAATACAGTAGAAAAAAAGAAAACAAAAAGTCTATATACAGTGAGTGCAAATGAGGTAAGATAAGGGAGTTAAGACAATAAATAGGCCATGGTAGTGAATTAATTACAATATAGCAATTAAACACTGGAATGGTAGATGTGCAAGTAGAGATACTGGGCTGCAAAGGAGCAAGATAAATAAATAAATACAGTATGGGGATGAGGTAGGTAGATAGCCCATCTGTAAACAGCCCATCTATGTACAGGTGCAGTGATCTGTGTGCTACTCTGACAGCTGGTGCTTAAAGCTAGTGAGGGAGGTATGAGACTCCAGCTTCAGTGATTTTTGCAGTTTGTTCCAGTCATTGGCAGCAGAGAACTGGAAGGAAAGGAGACCAAAGTAGGTATTGGCTTTGGGGGTGACCAGTGAGATATACCTGCTGGAGCGAGTGGGTGCTACGAGTGGGTGCTGCTATGGTGACCAGTGAGCTGAGATAAGGCGGGGCTTTACCTAGCAGAGACTTATAGATAACCTGTAGCCAGTGGGTTTGGTGACGAGTATGAAGCGAGGGCCAACCAACGAGAGCGTACAGGTCGCAGTGGTGGGTAGTGTATGGGGATTTGGTGACAAAACGGATGGCACTGTGATAGACTGCATCCAATTTGTTGAGTAGAGTGTTGGAGGCTATTTTATAGATGACATCGCCGAAGTCGAGGATCGATAGGATGGTCAGTTTTACAAGGGTATGTTTGGCAGCATGAGTGAAGGATGCTTTGTTGCGAAATAGGAAGCTGATTCTAGATTTAATTTTGGATTGGAGATGCTTAATGTGAGTCTGGAAGGAGAGTTTACAGTCTAACCAGACACCTAGGAATTTGTAGTTGTCCACGTATTCTAAGTCAGAGCCGTCCAGAGTAGTGATGCTGGACGGGCGGGCAGTGATCGATTGAATAGCATGCATTTAGTTTTACTTGCATTTAAGAGCAGTTGGAGGCCACGGCATTGAAGCTCGTCTGGAGGTTAGTTAACACAGTGTCCAAAGAGGGCCAGAAGTATAAAAAGGGCCAGAAGTATACACCGTAGAGGTGGATCAGAGAATCACCAGCACCAAGAGCAACATCATTGATGTATACAGAGAAGAAAGTCGGCCCGAGAATTTAACCCTGTTTGACTGCCAGAGGTCCGTACAACAGGCCCTCCGATTTGACACACTGAACTCTATCAGAGAAGTAGTTACCAGGTTTGCGATCCACTTGAATCAAAATGCAAACTTCAAAATGTAGCTACATGTCTTCTACAAATTGTACTCTAACCATTGATGAACACATTATTCCCAGATTCAGTGTGTTTGTTTTAGCTGTGTTAGTTCTTATAGTCTGACTAAGAGTACATATATATATATACACCTCTCGCCTGACCAAAATCTTCAAGGGCCCCTGAAGGGCCCCCAGTGCAGATAATGGTTACCAGTACTTCCTGGAAAAACTTTTTTTATACTTCATATCACTGTAATCTGTTTCCAGGTCATGTGACTGTACCTGCTTCAGTCTTGGTGGTGAATCCTGCGGCCTGCTTGATGGCAGCAGCAGTGAGAGCCAGTCCTTTACTCTTCCTCAGGCCATGCTGGAGGACAGCCTCAAACTGGGCACACAAACAGATCACCCTACAGGGGAGATACAAACACAAGCATTACAATACATCACACACACGCACATTATACATAACACGCATTACACATTCACACACAAAACAACAGTAAATCATATCAGTTTTAAAATAATAAAGCACATTGGTACCTGCTGTCTAAATCTGAGGCGATCTCCTTTCTTCCTCCAAAGCGGATTTGGCACTGAACAGACATGAAGAATGAAGATGACATGGCTAGCAAAATAACTATGATGCAACACTTTTACTTCCTCAATGGTAGCCTGCCAGCTAAAGTCCACAACATCAAACCAGGTTGAGAAACAACACAATGTGCACAGTATTATGCCTTATAAACTGTATAGAGTGGATAAATTCACTGTAATTACACTGAAAGCACATCATTATGAGTTTATGATTACATGACTAATTTGAACACAGCTGAAATGCACTCCTCTTCAGTGGAGATTATCCATAGTAGAGGAGGGCAATAGGACGGCTAACATAACCTGTCCTTTCACGTACAGGGCAGCTAACATAACCTGTCCTTTCACGTACAGGGCAGCTATCATAACCTGTCCTTTCACATACAGTGCAGCTAACATAACCTGTTATGACTTGTACAGTGCAGCTAACATAACCTGTTATGACATGTACAGTGCAGCTAACATAACCTGTTATGTCGCGTACAGTGCAGCTAACATAACCTGTTATGACACGTACAGTGCAGCTAACATAACCTGTTATGACACGTACAGTGCAGCTAACATAACCTGTTATGACACGTACAGTGCAGCTAACATAACCTGTTATGTCGCGTACAGTGCAGCTAACATAACCTGTTATGACACGTACAGTGCAGCTAACATAACCTGTTATGTCGCGTACAGTGCAGCTAACATAACCTGTTATGACACGTACAGTGCAGCTAACATAACCTGTTATGACATGTACAGTGCAGCTAACATAACCTGTTATGACACGTACAGTGCAGCTAACATAACCTGTTATGACATGTACAGTGCAGCTAACATAACCTGTTATGACACATACATTGAGGTATAAATGTTGCTGATGATTGTTGTTATGATTGTTGTGACCCCTCACCTAATCTCTGGTGGACAGACCTACGTAAACATAACTGGTACCGTAACCATATAATCTGTCGGGAAGGAATGGGATGCGTGGGATCTGTAGTAGTTCCAATGTTTGGGTTTTTCCATCACTGGTTATTTGGACAAATCATGATTTTGCAGGTGTTAACATCTTTCGAATTTCGGAAGGGGACATTTAGCCGGTAACTTGCAGAGAGAAAGTGGAGCTCCTCGTTCCGGTTCCACTCCTCATTAAATCTCTTCTCTTAACATGTATGGACCCAGAACTTCATTGAGCAGCTGACCAATTATGCAAGACTTCTGTTCTGGGTTAAACGAGATTACCATTCACCTGTTTGACAGCGTCCAGCAGCCTCTCTAGCAGGTGTTGTCTCTTTGCGTCATTCTGCTGAGGGCCTGGAAAGGAGGAGGGCGATCATACAAAATAGACCATCTGTCAGTTTGGTAATCTCATCTCAGACTTCTGGCCTAAGAGTGACTAGCCTGCATAATGGACAAGTAATCTCTGGCTAAATCACAGAGCTGTACAACTATTTCATCAAGCTTATCAGAAATGTATACAATGATGTGTTCCACAAAGAAGAATATGATTTGGTCAAATATATTTATTTGTAGGAAAGTGACATAACACATTTTGGAGATACTATAATAACAAGAAAAGGTTGTTATAATAAGTATTCACCAACAAATACATGCAGTTTGCTAAGAAAGCACGACCTTGGAGAAAGTAATGGGCTAGATGAGGTTGGGCAGGACTCAGGAGCAATAACAAAAAAGGTCTAATATGGTTAGAGGGGTTTCTCTTTGATGTATCAACGTTTATTCATGACTACTAGGATGTCATCCAGTCAAGCCATCATTCGATTTGCATGAGGAGATTCAAGATACCCGCGGGAAGTGTCATTATCTATCCTTTACGCCTGCCTGAACTCATTATGAGAATGATGCGTTGTCCTTCATTCTAAACCGCATTGCTTTAATAGGCCTATATGTGCACAAAACATACAAAATTCCTGTAATAAACCAAAGCCATTTCAATTGGTGATGGTGGAACAAAAAGTGATTTTGTTTCTAGCTACAACTCACCGTTCATGCTGTCAGTCCGAGTCGTTAGTGTTGTTGTTGACACACCACAAGTAAACTAGTTCATAGCTCTTCGGTTCGACATGGTGGAAATCCAGAATTATATTGCTATTCTGTACGAACCGAACCCTGGGAGGCAGAGAGAACTACTTCCATGATGTTGCACTCCCTTCTTCCAATCAACACAACCGGGGTCCTTGGCCCACTGTTGCGCATGTCGGCTGGAACTACAGAGGCCTGCGAGTAGCCGTTTATCACTATCGCTATAAGAGTTAAACCGAGTCACATTTGTAGATCAAATGTTTGATTTACAAACCCATAAGCACTTGTAGTTTCAGTGACTGGACTGTCGTAGCTCTGGATAATCTTTAAATTGTAATAAAATACATTTATTGTGCTACTGCCTGCAAAGCGAAACATCGTCGGCACTGCCGGTCACATGACCAGACACACTGTTGTCATATGATAGGGTAGGGGGTAGTGGGATCTGTAGTTCATTAATATAATCTCTGTTAAACATTCACTTGTTTTCAAACATATTCATTGATAGTTTTCACTTTCTATGGCAAGCAGTGTGTGTGTGTGGGGGGGGGGGGGGGAATAGAGACGTCAAGCTGCAAAGCCAGACCTCCACAACCCCAATGTCTTTCCCTCTGTAATGTCATCTGTGTGGTTAAAGATCTGTACTGTCTTGGTTGTGACCAGTATGGTGGTACCCTCCTCAGTGGAAGGAACAGGCAGGTTGGAGTTGCAGTCGGGAGTCTGGCAGTTTGTTCCCTCCTGGAGAACCATGGCTCCAGCTCCACTCGTCAAGCTGTCCTGTCCCATGATAACCACTGTCTGCTCAGGGAAATCATCAGAGACCCTCTCAGTCCCAGGACACTCTGCTTCCTGTAGTCGTGATACTGGGGGATAACATTGACGTGAGTTACATACTGTATGATAGAGATATAGGGGTAGGCAATGTATTGGGTATAGTCACAAGGATATGCATTTTTTACATTTGACTTATCATTCATGGAGGGGAATTTCCATTCATCACAAATGAGTGAATCAATCACCAATCAGATGTGGAAGCATGGTCACATATTGTGACAGATAGACGTAACCTGTGTGCCTGCTACTAACAGCGAATCACTGTATAATAATTTCCCATCATATGAAAGGTGAAGCAAGCGTTGTCATATTATGACTGACAGGCAGATACGGTAATTTGTCTGCTGATAACAGACCATCACTATATAACCACATACCACCTCCCTATGCTTCTTTGTGTTTTATCTTACATTTGTTCCTTGGGAAACGTCTGCATGTCTTCTTCCTCAGTACCTGCAGCAGCAGCAGGAGAGTAGTAAAAGCACACAGGAACACAAACAGCCAGACCAGGGTCAGACGAATGTTGAACGGCTCTGGGGCTTTGCTCTCTGATGCTGGACAGGTTAACAGAAAAACATATGTCCGTAATGCTCGTACTTATCCTACAGATTCACTGGGCCAGCTTCATTTGTCTATGCCTCCTTCGCTTGAGTATAAGGACTAAGAATACAATGTCTCACATAACAATTCAGATGCCAATATTTATAACAATGCTTAAAGATATTCTATAACAATAACAAATACAATCATGTTTATTCATATACAGCTGCATTATAATTTCAGAACTCAAATGATCAAAAGTTTGAAATGTTAAAACAGTATTGTACTTACATTGAGTACAGTATGTTGTGCAAACTCTGGGTGGTGAATTGCATCGTAAATAGCATTGTTTACACTCCTCGACTAGCCCATCATAGTAGTATCCCAGTCCACACTGTCCTTCTGACATAGCAATACAGTATAAGACAATCAAGAATAAGATCTGAAATAGATGCTAAAATGGTGTACTTTCCAGTTTCAGTGACTGAGATTGACTGGGCAGTTATGTGGTTCTGGTTTTAAAAGAGAATACATAATATGTAAATAATGTGTAATGTAGGGGAAATCCCTCTGCTACACAGAGACTGGTGAGATTTCAGAACGAGAGAGGAACTATACCCACAGCACGAGGGTGTTATTCACCACAGAAAGTAGGTAAATACACTGAGTACCCCCCCCCCCCCCCCCCCCAGTCTATTAACTAATTTAATGCCTAGGGATGTCACCAGGCAGGACAAAACTCCATCCCACTGACACAGACTGAAATTTCATGCTGTCTTTTAAACAGATCTTATACTCATTATATTATAATTATAATAATTATAATTTTCACAATATAATTCCAACCTCAAAGTGTGGATGTAGCACGCGCTCCAGCAGGTATATCTCACTGGTCACCCCCAAAGCCAATTCCTCCTTTGGTCGTCTTTCCTTCCAGTTCTCTGCTGCCAATGACTGGAACGAACTGCAAAAATCTCTGAAGCTGGACTCATATCTCCCTCACTAGCTTTAAGCACCAGCTGTCAGAGCAGCTCACAGATCACTGCACCTGTACATAGGCCATCTGTAAACAGCCCATCTATCTACCTACCTCATCCCCATACAGTATTAATGTATCTTGCCCCTTTGCACCCTCCAGTATCTCTACTTGCACATTCATCTTCTGCACATCTACCATTCCAGTGTTTAAATTGCTATATTGTAATTACTTCGCCACCATGGCCTATTTATAGCTTTAACTCTCTCATCTTACCTCATTTGCACTCACTGTATATAGACTTTGTTTTCTTTTGTTCTACTGTATTATTGACTATGTTTTGTTTATTCCATGTGTAACTCTGTGTTGTTGTATGTGTTGAATTGCTATGCGTTTATCTTGGCCAGGTCGCAGTTGTAAATGAGAACTTGTTCTCAACTAGCTTACCTGGTTAAATAAAGGTGAAATAAAAAATAAATAAAAATATATCTTCCTCTCTAACTTTAAGCATCAGCTGTCAGAGCAGCTTACAGATCATTGCACTTGTACATAGCCCACCCAACTACCTCATCCCGATATTGTCATTAATAAATAAAAAAAATGCTTCTTTGCAACCCAGTATCTCTACTTGCACATCAATCTTCTGCACATCTATCACTCCAGTGTTGAATTGCTATATTGTAATTTATTTCTCCACTATGGCCTATTTATTTCCTTACCTCCTTACTCCATTTGCACACACTGTATATAGATTTTTCTATTGTGTTATTGACTGTACTTTTCTTTATTCCATGTGTAACTCTGTGTTGTTTGTGTCGCACTGCTCTGCTTTATCTTGGCCAGGTCGCATTTGTAAATTAAAACTGGTTCTCAACTGGCCTACCTGGTTAAATATATATATATATACACATACCTTCAGAAAGTATTCACACCCATAGATTTTTTCCAAAGTGTGTGGTGTTACAAAGTGGGATTGAAATAGATTTAATTGTCATTTTTTTGTCAACAATCTACACAAGATACTCTTATGACAAAGTTTAATTCTAACATATGTAAAAAATATATATATGAAAAATAAAACACTAATATATATATTAGTGTAGGTATTCAATCCCCTTTGGCAGCGATTACAGCTGTGAGTCTCTAAGAGTTTTCCACACCTGGATTGTGCAACATTTTCCCATTATTTTTTTCAAACTTCTTTAAGTTTTGTCAAATTGGTTGTTGAGCATTGCTGCTAGGTGACCTAAATTGGGACATGCTTAACACCCCGGCCATCATACAATCTAAGCTTGATGCCCTCAATCTCACACAAATTATCAATGAACCCAACAGGTACAACCTCAAATCCGTAAACACGGGCACCCTCATTGATATCATCCTACCCAACTTGCCCTCCAAATACACCTCTGCTGTTTTCAACCAAGATCTCAGAGATCACTGCCTCATTGCCTGCATCCGTAATGGGTCCGCGGTCAAACGACCACCCCTCATCACTGTCAAACGCTCCCTAAAACACTTCAGCAAGCAGGCCTTTCTAATCAACCTGGCCCGGGTATCCTGGAAGGATATTGACCTCATCCCGTCAGAAGAGGATGCCTGGTCATTCTTTAAAAATGCCTTCCTCACCATCTTGAATAAGCATGCCCCTTTCAAAATATTTAGAATCAGGAACAGATATAGCCCATGGTTTTCTCCAGCCCTTGACCAACACAAAAACATCCTGTGGCGTTCTGCATTAGCATTGAATAACTTTTCAGGGAAGTTAGGAACCAATATACACAGGCAGTTAGGAAAGCTACGGCTAGCTTTTTCAAGCAGAAATTTGCATCCTGTATCAAAGTTCTGGGACACTGTAAAGTCCATGGAGAATAAGAGCACCTCCTCCCAGCTGTCCACTGCACTGAGGCTAGGAAACACTATCACCACCGATAAATCCACTATAATTGAGAATTTCAATAAGCATTTTTGCTTTCCACCTGGCTACCCCTACCCTGTTCAACAGCCATGCACCCCCCCCCACAGCAACTCGCCCAAGCCTCCCCTATTTCTCCTTCACCCAAATCCAGATAGTTGATGTTCTGAAAGGGCTGCAAAATCTGGACCCCTACAAATCAGCCAGGCTAGACAATCTGGACCCTCTTTTTCTAAAATGATCTGCCGAAATTGTTGCAACTCCTATCACTAGCCTGTTCGACCTCACTTTCATATTGTCTGAGATTCCCAAAGATTGGAAAGCTGCCGCAGTCATCCCCCTCTTCAAAGGGGGAGACACTCTAGACCCAAACTGCTACAGACCTATATCTATCCTACGTTGCCTTTCTAAGGTCTTCGAAAGCCAAGTTAAACATCACCGACCATTTAGAATCCCACCGTACCTTCTCCACTATGCAATCTGGTTTCAGAGCTGGTCATGGGTGCACCTCAGCCACGCTCAAGGTCCTAAAAGTTATCATAACCGCCATCGATAAGAGACATTACTCTGCAGCCGTATTCATCGACCTGGCAAAGGATTTCGACTCTGTCAATCACCACATTCTTATTGGCAGACTCAACAGCCTTGGTTTCTCAAATGATTGCCTCGCCTGGTTCACCAACTACTTCTCTGATAGAGTTCAGTGTGTCAAATTGGAGGGCCTGCTGTCCAGACCTCTGGCAGTCTATGGGGGTGCCACAGGGCAATTATATTATTTTAAAACTGATATGATTTACTGATGTTTTGTGTGTGAATGTGTGTTATGTATTGTAATGCTTGTGTTTGTATCCCCCCTGTAGGGTGATCTGTTTGTCTGCCATCAAGCAGGCTGCAGGATTCACCATCAAGACTGAAGCAGGTACAGTCACATGACCTGGAAACAGATTACAGTGATATGAAGTCTAAAAAAAGTACTGGTGAACTGGGGGCCCTTGAAGATTTGTCAGGCGAGAGGTATATATATATGTACTCTTAGTCAGACTATAAGAACTAACACAGCTAAAACAAACACACTGAATCTGGGAATAATGTGTTCATCACTGGTTAGAGTACAATTTGTAGAAGACATGTAGCTACATTTGGACATTTTGAAGTGTTGCATTTTGATTCAAGTGGATCACAAACCCGGTAACTACTTCTCTGATAGAGTTCAGTGTGTCAAATCAGAGGGCCTGTTATCCGGACCTCTGGCAGTCTCTATGGGTGTGCCACAGGGTTAAATTCTCGGGCCGACTCTCTTCTCTGTAATCATCAATGATGTCGCTCTTGCTGCTGGTGATTCTCTGATCCACCTCTAAGCAAACGACACCATTCTGTATACTTCTGGCCCCTCTTTGGACACTGTGTTAACTAACCTCCAGACGAGCTTCAATGCCATACAACTCTCCTTCCGTGGCCTCCAACTGCTCTTAAATGCAAGTAAAACTAAATGCATGCTCTTCAACCGATCACTGCCCGCCCGTCACTACTCTGGACGGCTCCGACTTAGAATATGTGGATAACTACAAATAAAAAATGGTCCAGTCTCAGTCCTGACTTAAATCTGCTTAAAAAATCAGAGACAAAGTGTAAATATTGCTGTCAATCAATTTCAACCAAAATGTCAAAAGCTTGAGAAATGTTGACAAACATGATGGATATATCAGTGAGTGTTGATACACACAAGAAACTGTTGAGTGTGAAAAACCCAGCAGCGTTGCAGTTCTTGACACAAACCAATGTGCCTGGCTTGACACCTCCTACCCTGTTCAAAGGCACTTAAAACAATTGTCTTGCCCATTCACCCTCTGAATGGCACACACAATCCATGTCTCAATTGTCTCTCAAGGCTTAAGCCTTCTTTAACCCGTCTCCTCCCCTTCATCTACACTGATTGAAGTGGATTTAACAAGTAACATTAATAAGGGATCATAGTTTTCACCTACTTAGTCTATGTCATGGAGAGTTCTTAATGTATATGTTTTGAACACTCAGTATATATTGATATTTATATTTGACTGCATTGTGGAAGAGAGCTTGCAAGTAAGCATTTCACTGTTCCGTTTGCACCTGCTGTATCCTGTGCATGTGACAAACTTTGATCTGTTGTACATTTTATTTGGCTATAAATAGTTTATAAGCAATTCACAAAATATGACTTTAGAAATAAATGCAGAGATATGTTATTGTACAAAATAATGTGTTATATTTACAATGACATTATCAAATGCCATGTTATGAACAATTATATAGCGTCTGAGTGCAATCAATCTCATTACTCTAATCAGCTACTTTGTTGGTACAGTCACAGTGTGCAATACATCTTCAGGTTCCTGCAGACTGCTCTTGAATCCAGAGAAAATGCTCTGAACCTGCATTGGGGAAAAAATAACATTAGTATACTAAATAATTAAAAGGGATTCTATTCTTTCCTAAAAAGGTCTCTAATTATTTTGAGGAGCATTTGTAAGGATTAATGCAACAATTATACCTAATCAAAACATATGAAAATAAATTTGCATGTGCACATTTTTTGGCACCATTATCAGCAAAATGATCATATACCACTTATGCACGGTACAAAGTCTGCCATTTTATCTACAAGATAGCAGATAGGGAGACATTTGGACTCTTTCCAGTGACCTTGATGTTGTTTAATCATTACCAGTGAGGCAAATATAGGCTTATTTTGCCTGCTTATCCGAAACATTACATTATGATTCAGTTAAAAAAAATGTCTATTATGGGCTTATAACAGAACATTATTATTACGATGTTGCCAGTAGTTACATTTGAAACGAAATTACCTGTAAAGTCATATTGTCAATGTCTGTCTGGTAAGTTCAGTAGATGAAGCTTCTGTTGTGTTCTGATAAATAATGGAAAGAGTGACAGGGGCTTGCTGCTGGTTAGAGGTAACATTTCCATCCGTTGTTCGGGGCCCCTCTCCCTTGACCCTCCCGTTCCTTCGGAATGAGTTCCTAATTCCGTTAGTGAGACGGTTGGAAACCTTCTGGACAACACCGCTGATCCCTTTGTTCTTTAGTTTGACCAAGCCAACGTCATCCTCCAGTTCCTCAGGTGGCACCTCGATGTTCCCCGAGAACCAGAACACCCACCAGATGAGACTGAGGAAGATGATGACAGCTCCTGCATAGATGAACAAGTCGTGGCAGAATATGTCTGCAAACACCCCGGTCAGCAATATAAACACTCCAACTACGTCGTGGCTCACCGCAAACCAAAAGGCACATTTACAGCGACCAACTCCCTGATATCTCCTCTCCGCGACCTCCACTTGCCTTTCTTGTATTTGCGCCATGGTAACGGAAGTGCAATATTTCCTTTTCAAAAAGTAATTTGAAGTCCAGAAAGTAATGTCATTTCCAAAAGTGCCGACTCCGGTGCGGACACAAGGTGATGTGCGATGACGCGCCTTTGGACTGTTGGAGAACGCAGCGCACAGTCACAGGGACGCAACATACTGAGAGCACACAGTACAATTGTTCAAAGTACATTCACCTTGGGTTTTTAGTACAGCTTTACGAGACATGATCTTCTTTGATGATACTTTATCAGATATTTAGAAATAATTTTAAGGTGCTTCTTAAAAAGGCAAAAGAATGGTCCTTTCTGAAGTTCCCTTGTGAAAAATAAATTAGTCAGTAAATGACAGTATAACCTGTTATCCAAAAACATCCAAGTGTCTCTAATAAATAAAAATTAAAAGTCTATATTATTTAAAAGACAAAATTAGGATTCCAACCACACTAAACCAAATGTCCTACAGAATGTCTGAAGAATGGATCACCCCTTACCCTTTTCATCACACACTGCTGAGGGACCTGCTTGTGCTCCTGGCCCCCAGCCCCATACGTCTCTGCTTGTCCTTCAGGACGGGTATCCAGACCAGCCCTACCACTACAAACATCATTCCAATGGACAGGCAGACCGGGGCAGTGGCATGGGGGGTGTCTGTCACACCAGACGAGTGGAGGAGAATCAGCACCGCACCAGCGCCCAGCATCAGGGCTCCCATCACCATGACGATGATAGGTTTGTGTATGTAGGCCCAGCGAGGTGGTTCTGGAGTATTGGGGTCAAGTTCTGGACACGGGACTCTCCTCACAGAATCCTCTGTTCGTGGAAGCTCTTCTGATGATGCCATCCTCATGATGATGTGATGACTGTTTTGTCCAAATCAGGTGCTCGAGTGAAAAGCTGCCCTTACTAAACTGCAATTGTTCCTCAATGTGAAATAGATTTATATTTTGGAGACCCAATTTGTGTTTCACTTCATGACCTCTTGGACAACGGCAACTAACTTGCATTAACATGTATACTTTTTCTTCTGCAATATAAGATTTCTAATGCTTACCAACTACAACCTCCCTACTGATGACTGCTCTGTTGTTTCCTAAAACCCCACTCCCCTCATCCCATCTATTTCCACCCAGTTAACCACACCCACATCAAATAGGGAGGGGTAGTTCAATACTAGACAGAAGTGGAGCACCTGTAGGCGTGTAGTCAAAACTTGCTAGCTAACTCCGGCAGCTTTTACATTCATGTGAAAACAGTGCTGAACAAATACATTACTTCGCTTCAAATGGATATTACAGAAATTATACTTAGAAATCAATGTTAGACATTGCACTTAAAAGAGCACTATAGTGAACAACCCAGTCTGTGATATTAGAAAGGCAAACATGGCCTGTAAGGATCAGGGAGCAGCTGCACAACCATGTTATGATCTCATCAACAATAGCCTTGTCATCTAATACCAAACAGTCTATTGTATTTGGACAGTGTTTACCATGGTAAAACATCACTCAAGGCTAACGCATCGGAGGTGAACCAAAACCACACAATACCTGTACAGACAGATATTGCCTAATTTAATGGGTTTATATTACATAAAAACCTTATTTATTCATTACATAAAAATTAACAGTGAGCCCATTGCAGTGGTCTCCACAAGTAGGAGTTGCCAGCCAAATAGAAAAAAGCCTGTCTTCCCCGGTCTGACATTTTTGGCTAAAGGAGCTCTATTTTGGTGGCCTCCGGTACATACTAATGCCTTATATTCTATCATCAGAAATACAGTGAAATGATTGGGTACTTTATGAAGTTTACCTTCCAGATTGGTTGTGGTATTATGTAGAAAGACAATTTAAATGAATGAAAATGTATGAATTCAGTGTATTGTTAGTTGTTTTGGATATCATCTAGGCCAAAGGTCAACCTTTTCCGAGTAAAGATCACTTTGAGTCAAAATGCAAGCATTTTTTTTAAACATTACATTATAAAATGTAAGCCTATGCAACATCAACTTATTAAAAATTGTTCTGTAGCAATGAGGTTTGTAGTAGGCTATATGCCCAATACATTATCAATGCATATTGTCTAAGCTTGAATTGCCCTGCCAATATTATTCTTCTCAGACCATTTTGAAATTATTTCAAAATTGTAGGTATATTACACTAGTAATAGAGCAATTGTAATTAGTAATATTACTTTTGAGGCACAGCTGAGTGAGCATAATAATTAGCTTATTTTTTTATTTTACTGGACTGATTGCCTGCATCTGATGGTCAGTCTGAGGGGAGGGAGAAAGCAGCAGTGAGGCTGCCTCTCACCCGATTTACCGTCCCTCCGCTCTCCCTCCCACCACAGAGAAAAGGGGACATACTGTCTTCCAGCTGATGGGGAACTCAAGTAACACTGCATTATTTCTGTTCACTATAGTGCTCTTTCAATTCATGTTAATTCGATGGAACACTTTACCTTCCCGACAGTAGGGCTGTTGAATCAAGTGCAACTATCGCCAACAGCAGGAAACAAATACATAAAATAGGAAAGCCTGGCTTTGTTTTTTTTTGTAAAAATGTTTGGTGATCGACTAGGAAAGCCTCGGAGATCTCGATCGACTGATTGGTGACCATTGGTCTAGGCCTATATGATCAGGATTATTTACTAGGTAAGAACATTAAACCCATCTTCTCTTTGAGCTGGTCTTATTTACAATTGTAATACAAAACATGAATGGCCACAATGTGTTCTTCAAATTATGTATTGTATTAAAAAAATAATTAATAGTCCTTATCGTGAAACATAAATTAAGGTTGAATCAAAGAAAATAAAAAACTGGTTATATTAATCTTAAATATTATATATTTCTAATTTTACATAGACTAAATTAATAATCATCATTAGTTAGGGCCCTACCAAACGTTTTGTTGCCTGATTCCGTTTCGTCTTCCCAATTTTCTGTTTTGTTTTTCCAGGTCTTCGCTGGCAAAATCACATTTTAATATAAAAACAACCAAAGTGGAAGTTCTAAGTCCACAACACAACAATGCTTAAACCACTTGAGGTCTGGGAAGAAATCTGAGAAATTAATTTTGGATGTAGTTACCTTTTAATTTAAACGCACACCTAGCAAGAGGCTGTTGTTGAACAGTATTTTTGTAGCACACACGATGGTAGAGTTTGCAAAACAAATACCCACTGGATTGAAGAAAATATAACTACAAATTAGCCTAACATAATTGAGAAGGCCTTTCCATCTACCAGAAGACCGTTTTCATTAGCATAATCACTAACGGCTATCCAAAGTGGTAGACGCATGCACCACACACACACCGACGTTGCCGCTTCAGCAAGTTGCAGGAAATACAAACTGCTTCATTCTGTTCATGTCTTATGATTAAACAAATACATTTCAATGCGTTTAGTTGATTCCCTAGTAAGGTCAATACATATGAATATTGTTGAATTCTGTTAATGACTGGATTCCGCGAGGGCCCTAATATTATATGAGTCGAACACAGCTCTCCATTACCTGTTGTTCCTGCAGTGATGATTTACCATCTTCATCAAATGTTTTCATAATTTATCTGCAGATAATTGCTAAAAGCCTACCAATTGCCTACGCAAATTAGGGAGCCAAATTAACGGCTCTCACTGATGCGATTCGGTAGGCTACACTGACTGACGAAACCAGTCACTGTCTGGCAAACTCCAACATCAAAGGTTCGGTTTAATGAATGGCAAAGGGATATATAGTGCATTCAGAAAAGTAGTTACAGGCTACTCCTTGACTTACCTCAACATTGTTATTTTACAGCTGGAATTAAATGTGTTAAATTACATTCTAATCTACACATAATCGCCCATACAGTGAAAACATGTTTGCAAATGTATTAAATTAAATACTGAAATCTCATTTACATAAGCATTCACACCCCTTTGCTATGACACTCCAAATTGAGCCCAGATTCATCCAATTTCCTTTAATCATCATTGAGACGTCACTACAACTTGGAGTCCACCTGTGTCCAATTCAATTGTTTGAACATGATTATTTTGATTATGATTATAACATGAGAGAATTGTGATGAGGCATATAAACAATAATTGGGAGATGGAAAAATGAACTACCCAGACTGCCTACAGCTGGCTGTCCAACCCAACTGTGCAACCTGGCAAGGCCCTTGGTCAGGGAGGTGACCAATAACAGTTCCTTGGCTGAGATGAGAAAACCTACCAGAATGACAACCGTCTCTACAGCACTTCACAAATCTGGGCTTTATGGAAGTGGCCAGACTGAAACTACTCCTGAAAAAAAGACACGACAGCACACCTGGAGTTCACAAAACTGCACGTGAAAGACTGATAAGGCAAAAGATTGTGATCTGATGAGGCAAATTGAACTCTTTGGCTTGAATGAAAAGCACCATGTCTGGAAAAAACAAGGCGCACCTCATCACCCTTCAAACACCACCCTACAGTGAAGCATGGTCGTGGTAGCAACATGTTATGGGGATGCTTTTCAGCACCAGGGACTGGGAGATTGGTAAGGATAGAGGGAACAATGAATGGAGCCAAATAAAGGCAAATCCTTGAGGAGAACCTGCTTCAATGCAAACAACCTTGGACCTGGGCAAATAATTACATTCCAACAGGACAATGACCCCAAACAGACTTCTGAACAAGAATGTGAAAGTCCTTGAGTGGTCCAGCCAAAGCCCAGGCTTAACATTGAAAATCAGTGGAAAGACTTGAAGATTAATGTTCACCGCCACTCGGGGCTCCCAAGTGGCACAGCGGTCTAAGGCACTGCATCTCAGTGCAAGAGGTGTCACTAGATCCTGGTTCAATTCCAGGCTGTAGCACAACCGGCCGTGATTGGGAGTCCAATAGGGCGGCGCACAATTGGCCCAGTGTCGTTCGGGGTAGGCCGTCATTGTAAATAAGAATTTGTTCTAAATGTAGATTTCATTCAATACAGTCACTGAAATTTCTACAAACATGTTTACACTCATTGTGGGATATTGCGTGTGGATGGCTGAGGAAAACAAATTTTGAATTCAGCGCTCTGCATTTTCACTGGATGTTGGCTAGGTGGGACGCTACAGTCCTACATATCCCGGAGAGGTTAACACAGTGGCGTGCCGTGGGCCTGGGCCTTCAGTGAGGTCCTACACAGTCCAACCTGAATTAATCCACCTCTTATTACCATCATTATGATGCCATGGCTCTAGACACTATACACTTAGACAGAAACGCAGTATAACCAGGCGTTGCGTCACCTTAAAATGGACATTTTTATTCAGAGAATTGCAGGGGAAGAGTACAATACAGTACAGTTCAACTAATAGGCAAGAACATAGTCGAGTGCAACAGAGTTATATTAATATTCTTGTTCTATCCATTTCTGGTCCACAAACTTTGAGCTTTAAATCCAACATTTTTTAAATACAGTGTGTTCACTAAACAGCGCATTGTCGCACCCAAAGCAGTTTCACCGTGATGATAAAGACAACTATTCACTGAAAATAAAAGTAAACAAATCATTTGCAACATAGGCTATTTAATATTAACAAAATGCGAAACATACATACACATTTAAAAAATAAAATGCATTGTATGCCTACTCACCAAAGACTGATTATTTGAACACAAAATCCATCCTCCTTTCTTTCCTCAAGAAGACTTCAATGACTCTGTTGTACAGTCTATCTGTGCGTTTTAGTTGCACCAATAAGTCCTTTTCTATCGACATGGAGGCTAATGCTGAAAGTCGAGTCTTTTTTATTTTATACCTTTCCTCCTGTTGGTTTGGGTACCTTCACAAGTCCCTTCTTGGTCGGCTTCTACGCGGATCAGAGAGAAGAAAACAATTTGCACAGTACTGAGAGGAGTCTTTCTGTAGAGACAGAGGTCGGTCAATTAACTTCCACTGGGGGGGCAGTGTTCCCAGAGAGTGAACAGGGAAACACCATAAAAGGGACACCGCTCCCCTGCCTCACTGGAATAAGTTTCATATAGCATTGGATTTAAACCAAAATTCATAAGGAGAGTGAAACAAGTTCCAAACCAGTGCACAGAGTCCTTTGAAAAATGTTATTTGACAAAAATAGTTAATTGATGAACTAATAATATTTAAATGCATTTGGTTTGACACTAGCGGGGTACAGACCTCCACTTTAGCCTTTTTCCTTGGCATTACTATGGGAACCTCTTCCTCCCTGTCAGCACCAGAGTTTTTTTCTGTAGACTTCTGTTCTTTCTTTGCAGACTTCTGTTTCCGCGCATTTTTCTGAAATTTCATAAACAAGACACAGGTATTGATGAGATCCAACTCTCGCATGTTTATATACACAAAGTACCAGTCAAAAGTTTGGACCCCTACTCATTCGAGGGTTTTTCTTTATCTTTACTAGACATCAAATCAATAAAACATATGGGATCATGTAGTAACACAAACACTTAAATCAAAATACATTTTAGATTCTTCTAAGTAGCCACCATTTGCCTTGACAGCCTTGCACACTCTTGGCATTCTCTCAACCAGCTTCACCTGGAATGCTTTTCCAACAGTCTTAGAGTTCCCATATTTGCTGAGCACTTGTTGGCTGCTTTTCCTTCACTCTGAAGTCCAACTCATCCCAAACCATCTCAATTGGGTTGAGTTCAGGTGATTGTGAGGCCAGGTAATCTGATGCAGCACCATCACTCTCCTTCTACGTCAAATTGCCCTTACACAGCCTGGAGGTGTGTTGGGTCATTGTCTTGTTGAAAATACAAATGACCCGCTAAACCCAAACCAGATGGGATGACGTATCGCTGCAGAATGCTGTGGTAGCCATGCTGGTTAAGTGTGCCTTGAATTCTAAATAAATCACACAGTATCACCAGCTTCTTGCTCTGCAGGTTCAATGACAAAGGCTCCCTAAGCAGGGGAGATTTAAAAAAAATAAATAAAAAAAATTAAACTCCATTAGATTAGAACTCTGTAAGGGCTAGCTTAAAGGCACATTTAAACTTACAGGTGAAGTCGGAAGTTTACATACACTTAGGTTGGAGTCATTAAAACTCATTTTTCAACCACTCCACAAATGTCTTGTGAACAAACTATAGTTTTGGCAAGTCGGTTAGGACATCTAGCATGACAAGTAATTTTTCCAACAATTGTTTACAGACAGATTATTTCACTTATAATTCATTGTATCACAATTCCAGTGGGTCAGAAGTTCACATACACTAAGTTGACTGTGCCTTTCAACAGCTTGGAAAATTCCAGAAAATGATGTCATGGCTTTAGAAGCTTCTGATAGACTAACTGATATCATTTGAGTCAATTGGAGGTGTACCTGTGGATGTATTTCAAGGCCTACCTTCAAAATCAGTGCCTCTTTGCTTGACATCATGGGAAAATAAAAATAAAATCGGCCAAGACCTCAGAAAAACAATTGTAGACCTCCACAAATCTGGTTCATCCTTGGGAGCAATTTCCAAACACCTGAAGGTACCACGTTCATCTGTACAAACAATAGTAAGCAAGCATAAACACCATGGGACCACGCAGCCGTCATACCGCTCAGGAAGGAGACCCGTTCTGTCTCCAAGAGATGAACGTACTTTGGTGCAAATCAATCCCAGAACAGCAGCAAAGGATATTTTGAAGATGCTGGAGGAAACAGGTACAAAAGTATCTATATCCACAGTAAAACTAATTATATTTCGACAACAGGAAAGGCCGCTCAGCAAGGAAGAAGCCACTGCTCCAAAACCACCATAAAAAAGCCAGACTACGGTTTGCAACTGCACATGGGGACAAAGATCGTACTTTTTGGAGAGATGTCCTCTGGTCTGATCAAACAAAAATAGAACTGTTCAAAATATATGGCACCATGAGGGAGGAAAATGATGTGGATATATTGAAGCAACGTCTCAAGACATCAGTCAGGAAGTTAAAGCTTGGTCGCAAATGAGTCTTCCAAATGGACAATGACCCCAAGCATACTTCCAAAGTTGTGGCAATATGGCTTAAGGACTCAAAGTCAAGGTATTGGAGTGGCCATCAGAAAGCCCTGACCTCAATCCTATAGAAAAAATATGTGTGAGCAAGGAGGCCTACAAACCTGACTCAGTTACAGCAGCTCTGTCAGGAGGAATGGGCCAAAATTCGCCCAACTTATTGTGGGAAGCTTGTGGAAGGCTACCCGAAACATTTGACCCAAGTTAAACAATTGAAAGGCAATGCTACCAAATACTAATTGAGTGTATGTAAACTTCTGAACCACTGGGACTGTGATGAAAGAAATAAACCACTATCATTCTGACATTTCACATTCTTCAAATAAAGTGGTGACCTTAGACAGGGAATTTTTACTAGGATTAAATGTATTTGGCTATGGTGTATGTAAACTTCCGACTTCCAACTGTATAAGAGGACATGTATTTCAAAACCAGGGAACAGCACTAGGGGCTATGTTGATGTTCCCAGAGAGTGAACAGGGAGACAGCAAAAAAAGGATGCCACTCCCCTGCCTCACTGGAATGAGTTTCATATAGCAATGGAGTTAAACCAAAATTCACACTGAGAGTGAACCAGGTTCCGAACCAGTGCAAAAATGAGTCTTTAAATAGATTTCATTTGACTAAAATAGGCAAGGTGATCAACCAACAATATTTACAAGCTTACTTCTTTCTCTCGTAGAAGTGCTTGCCGATGTGCGAGGACAGCAGGCGGCGAAAGCGGTCGTCTGAAAGAAACATGTCAAAGTTCCCCAGCAGCCGTCGTTCGGCTTCAAAGGGCTTGTACTCAGTCCTCAGTGTCTTGTAAAGGATCACCTAAAGAAAGACAAAGGGATATGCCTGGATGAGTTGTGTCTCGTGTAAAAAATAACCCCCCCTTACACACGTTACGGTCAAATTCAACACAAAAATCTATATCTTTGGGCTACACATTACATTGAATACTTTCTGCCTGTGGACATCTGTTCTACAATGTGCCAGCAGAGCAAGATACCCTTTGCTGGCATAATTGATCTCTTTCGGGCAGAGTACATCTGGCATACCACGTTTTATTGAAAAAGTGTGGTGTTCCATTCATTTCTATAGTGGCATGCAGCTTAAGCCAGGCCCATCTCCACTTCATCCCTGAATAAATCAAATTAAAGTTTGTCACGCGCGCCGAATACAACAGATGTAGGTAGACCTTACAGTGAAATGCTTACTTACAGACTAACCAATAGTGAGAAGGTGTGTGTGTGTGTGTGTGTGTGTGTGTGTGTGTGTGTGTAGGTAAGTAAAGAAATAAAACAGTAAGAAGACATTTGAAAATAAGAGTAGCAAGGCTATATACAGACACCGGTTAGTCAGGCTTATTGAGGTAGTACGTATATGTATCACATAGGTATCCTATTTTGGATTCAAAACAGCAAACAGCAAAGCACCTCACGCCTCCTCGTCCATGCCTCCCGAGGGGAACGACACGCGGAGATCCATTCACCTACTCTGCATCACAAAGACATGGTGGTTGGAACTAAAAATCTCCTATTTGGTTTAGTAGTGGTTTCTTTGCAGCAATTTGAACAGTTGATGTTGAGATGTATCTGTTACATGAACTCTGATTTATTTGGGCAGCAATCTGAGGTGCAGTTAACTCTCATGAACTTATCCTATGCAGCAGATGGGTCTTGGGTCTTCCGTTCCAGTCCTCATGAGAGCCAGTTTCATCACAGCGACTGCACTTGAAGATACTTTCAAAGTTCATGAAATGTTCCATATTGACTGACCTTCATGTTTTAAAGTATTGATGGACTGTCGTTTCTCTTTGCTTATTTGAGCTGGTCTTGCCATAATATGAACTTGGGTCTTTTACCAAATAGGGCTGCTACCTTCTGTATACCACCCCTACCGTGTCACAACAACTGATCGGCTCAAATGCATTAAGGAAAGAAATTCCACAACTTAAGCTTTAAGAAGGCACAGCTGTTAATTGAAATGCATTCCAGGTGACTACCTCATGAAGCTGGTTGAGAGAATGTCAAGAATGTGCAAAGCTGTCAAGGCAAAGGGTGGCAACTTGGAAGAATCTCAAATATAAAATATTTTCATTTGTTTAAAACCTGTTGAAACTAGGGGGCACTATTTTCATTTTTGGAAAAATAACGTTCCCAAAGTAAAACGGGCTATTTTGTCAGGACAAGATGCTAGAATATGCATATTATTCACAGCTTAGGATAGAACACACTCTAAAGTTTCCAAAACTGTAAAAATATTGTCTGTGAGTATAACAGAACTGATATTGCAGGCGAAAGCCTGAGAAAAATCCAATCGGGAAGTGACTCATGTTTTGAAAGCTCTGCGTTCTGATGCGTCCCTATTGAGCAGTGAATGGGCTATCAACCAGATTCCTTTTTCTACGTATTCCCCAAGGTGTCTACAGCATTTTGACGTAGTTTCACGCCTTTATGTTGAAGAATGAGTGTAAACGACTACATTGCGTAAGTGTCCGGCTGAGGGCTCTCAGAGTAATTATTGTGTAATAGACAGAGGTAGCCATTTTTCCTCCCGGTCTTACGGAAAATACAGCTGTCCCGGTTGATATATTATCGAATAGATATTTGAAAAACACCTTGAGGATTGATTATAAACAACGTTTTGCCATGTTTCTGTCGATATTATGGAGCTAATTTGGAATATTTTTTGGCGTTGTCGTGACCGCAATTTCCGGTCGAATTCTCAGCCAAACGTGAAGAACTAACAGAGTTATTTCGGCTACAAAAACAATATTTTTTGGAAAAAAGGAACATTTGCTATCTAACTAGGAGTCTCGTGAGTGAAAACATCCGAAGCTCATCAAAGGTAAACGATTGAATTAGATTGCTTTTCTGATTTTTGTGACCAGGTTGCCTGCTGCTAGCTAGGCATAATGCTATGCTATCGATAAACTTACACAAATGCTTGTCTTGCTTTGGCTGTAAAGCATCATTTCAAAATCTGAGATGACAGGGTGATTAACAAAAGGCTAAGCTGTGTTTCAATATATTTCACTTGTGATTTCATGAATATGAATATTTTCTAGTAATATTATTTGACTGTGGCGCTATGCTATTCAGCAGCTGCTGACTAAAATGATCCCGCGACAGGGATGGGTAGCGTCAAGAAGTTTTAATTAACATTTGGTTACGACATGATTCCATGTGTGTTATTTCATAGTTTATGTCTTCACTATTGTTCTACAATGTATAAAATAGTAAAAAATAAAGAAACCCTTTAGGTTTATTTAACCTTTAGTAGGTGTGTCAAAACTTTTACTGGTACTGCATGCATGTACATATGCATGTAAATAATAGAGAGGTCTGCAATTGACCTCAATAGTCCATATGTGGCACTAAGAGCTATGTTGATGTTCACAGAGAGTGAACAGGGAGACAGCACTAAATGGAGACCGTTCCCCTGACTCACTGGAATGGGTTTCATATAGCACTGGATTTAAACCAAAATTAATAGAGTGTAAAACAGGTTCCGAACCAGTGCAAAGACGAGTCCTTTAATTTGACAAAAATAGATCATTGATCAAATAATATAATCTTCCAAAGCAATTTACAAGCATTTGTGTGTAGCAGTCCTACCTTGGCATCCATGGCTGCGCGGGTCTGTTTCTGTGTTTCATCTATAAGGGTCAGGTTACTCAGGTTAGAGGTGTAGATGGGCAGAGGCACTGATTGGCTTTTCAAGTGGATGACCTTTATCAACGGTCCTTTCTGCAAAAGAGACAACACTTTATACTCAAAGAACACAAAGACTCATACATTCAGGTCAAAACTATTTCTGTGAAGAAAACATTTTCAATGTTACGGCCATTTCTACCCTGTGTATCGTATCACTCAGATTGCGGCCACTTGTTAAAGGCCTTTCTTTGTCAGGATTGTAGGCACATGGGTTTAATCACACTGCTATACAGAGCAGGCAATAAGCTTAACGTACCACAGTACTATAGGCCCTGTAATCTCACCCCAGACAATAGAGATATCAAAGGTGATTTTCAGACTGGGCCCACACATTTCTTTAGCATTAATAAACATTGAGTATACCTGACCATTTAACGTATAATAAAAGTGTAAATATCGGTGTTGACGGGGTACAATTGATTAGGGAGATCAGGAAGACATCCTGGCAGTAAACTCACCTAACCCGTAGTTTTGTCACAATGGTGCTGACAGCTGAATCAATATTCTCTGTTATTTCATCTGCAGCCATCCCAGAGTGGGCCACATAAGCCATGCTAAAACAAACAATAACATTTTACAGGAGGCAATGTGTATATAAATGAATGTGCATTAATTGCCCTTGTGTGTCAGTTACAGAGACAGGCTCCAAGAGAGAGGGAGATCTGTCAGGATATATTTTGAGTCACTATGGCACCATCATTGCCCATGTCCAACAAGGACAGGGTTTGCTGAGGCGCACTTACTGACTAAGTCAGAGAGCAGGCCTCACCAGTAGCAGCCTTTCTTAGAAATGGAGGTTGTTGTTCCCTGGATGGTTCTCTGGATGTCCAAGGCCAGCTTCTTGCTCTGCAGGTTCAATGACAAAGGCTCCCTAAGCAGGGGAGATTTAAAAAAAAAAAAAAAAAAAAAAAAAAATTAAACTCCATTAAGGTATGTAAGGGCTAGCTTAAAGGCACATTTAAACTTACAGGTGAAGTCGGAAGTTTACATACACTTAGGTTGGAGTCATTAAAACTCATTTTTCAACCACTCCACAAATGTCTTGTGAACAAACTATAGTTTTGGCAAGTCGGTTAGGACATCTAGCATGACAAGTAATTTTTCCAACAATTGTTTACAGACAGATTATTTCACTTATAATTCATTGTATCACAATTCCAGTGGGTCAGAAGTTCACATACGCTAAGTTGACTGTGCCTTTCAACAGCTTGGAAAATTCCAGAAAATGATGTCATGGCTTTAGAAGCTTCTGATAGACTAACTGATATCATTTGAGTCAATTGGAGGTGTACCTGTGGATGTATTTCAAGGCCTACCTTCAAAATCAGTGCCTCTTTGCTTGACATCATGGGAAAATAAAAATAAAATCGGCCAAGACCTCAGAAAAACAATTGTAGACCTCCACAAATCTGGTTCATCCTTGGGAGCAATTTCCAAACACCTGAAGGTACCACGTTCATCTGTACAAACAATAGTAAGCAAGCATAAACACCATGGGACCACGCAGCCGTCATACCGCTCAGGAAGGAGACCCGTTCTGTCTCCAAGAGATGAACGTACTTTGGTGCAAATCAATCCCAGAACAGCAGCAAAGGATATTTTGAAGATGCTGGAGGAAACAGGTACAAAAGTATCTATATCCACAGTAAAACTAATTATATTTCGACAACAGGAAAGGCCGCTCAGCAAGGAAGAAGCCACTGCTCCAAAACCACCATAAAAAAGCCAGACTACGGTTTGCAACTGCACATGGGGACAAAGATCGTACTTTTTGGAGAGATGTCCTCTGGTCTGATCAAACAAAAATAGAACTGTTCAAAATATATGGCACCATGAGGGAGGAAAATGATGTGGATATATTGAAGCAACGTCTCAAGACATCAGTCAGGAAGTTAAAGCTTGGTCGCAAATGAGTCTTCCAAATGGACAATGACCCCAAGCATACTTCCAAAGTTGTGGCAATATGGCTTAAGGACTCAAAGTCAAGGTATTGGAGTGGCCATCAGAAAGCCCTGACCTCAATCCTATAGAAAAAATATGTGTGAGCAAGGAGGCCTACAAACCTGACTCAGTTACAGCAGCTCTGTCAGGAGGAATGGGCCAAAATTCGCCCAACTTATTGTGGGAAGCTTGTGGAAGGCTACCCGAAACATTTGACCCAAGTTAAACAATTGAAAGGCAATGCTACCAAATACTAATTGAGTGTATGTAAACTTCTGAACCACTGGGACTGTGATGAAAGAAATAAACCACTATCATTCTGACATTTCACATTCTTCAAATAAAGTGGTGACCTTAGACAGGGAATTTTTACTAGGATTAAATGTATTTGGCTATGGTGTATGTAAACTTCCGACTTCCAACTGTATAAGAGGACATGTATTTCAAAACCAGGGAACAGCACTAGGGGCTATGTTGATGTTCCCAGAGAGTGAACAGGGAGACAGCAAAAAAAGGATGCCACTCCCCTGCCTCACTGGAATGAGTTTCATATAGCAATGGAGTTAAACCAAAATTCACACTGAGAGTGAACCAGGTTCCGAACCAGTGCAAAAATGAGTCTTTAAATAGATTTCATTTGACTAAAATAGGCAAGGTGATCAACCAACAATATTTACAAGCTTACTTCTTTCTCTCGTAGAAGTGCTTGCCGATGTGCGAGGACAGCAGGCGGCGAAAGCGGTCGTCTGAAAGAAACATGTCAAAGTTCCCCAGCAGCCGTCGTTCGGCTTCAAAGGGCTTGTACTCAGTCCTCAGTGTCTTGTAAAGGATCACCTAAAGAAAGACAAAGGGATATGCCTGGATGAGTTGTGTCTCGTGTAAAAAATAACCCCCCCTTACACACGTTACGGTCAAATTCAACACAAAAATCTATATCTTTGGGCTACACATTACATTGAATACTTTCTGCCTGTGGACATCTGTTCTACAATGTGCCAGCAGAGCAAGATACCCTTTGCTGGCATAATTGATCTCTTTCGGGCAGAGTACATCTGGCATACCACGTTTTATTGAAAAAGTGTGGTGTTCCATTCATTTCTATAGTGGCATGCAGCTTAAGCCAGGCCCATCTCCACTTCATCCCTGAATAAATCAAATTAAAGTTTGTCACGCGCGCCGAATACAACAGATGTAGGTAGACCTTACAGTGAAATGCTTACTTACAGACTAACCAATAGTGAGAAGGTGTGTGTGTGTGTGTGTGTGTGTGTGTGTGTGTGTAGGTAAGTAAAGAAATAAAACAGTAAGAAGACATTTGAAAATAAGAGTAGCAAGGCTATATACAGACACCGGTTAGTCAGGCTTATTGAGGTAGTACGTATATGTATCACATAGGTATCCTATTTTGGATTCAAAACAGCAAACAGCAAAGCACCTCACGCCTCCTCGTCCATGCCTCCCGAGGGGAACGACACGCGGAGATCCATTCACCTACTCTGCATCACAAAGACATGGTGGTTGGAACTAAAAATCTCCTATTTGGTTTAGTAGTGGTTTCTTTGCAGCAATTTGAACAGTTGATGTTGAGATGTATCTGTTACATGAACTCTGATTTATTTGGGCAGCAATCTGAGGTGCAGTTAACTCTCATGAACTTATCCTATGCAGCAGATGGGTCTTGGGTCTTCCGTTCCAGTCCTCATGAGAGCCAGTTTCATCACAGCGACTGCACTTGAAGATACTTTCAAAGTTCATGAAATGTTCCATATTGACTGACCTTCATGTTTTAAAGTATTGATGGACTGTCGTTTCTCTTTGCTTATTTGAGCTGGTCTTGCCATAATATGAACTTGGGTCTTTTACCAAATAGGGCTGCTACCTTCTGTATACCACCCCTACCGTGTCACAACAACTGATCGGCTCAAATGCATTAAGGAAAGAAATTCCACAACTTAAGCTTTAAGAAGGCACAGCTGTTAATTGAAATGCATTCCAGGTGACTACCTCATGAAGCTGGTTGAGAGAATGTCAAGAATGTGCAAAGCTGTCAAGGCAAAGGGTGGCAACTTGGAAGAATCTCAAATATAAAATATTTTCATTTGTTTAAAACCTGTTGAAACTAGGGGGCACTATTTTCATTTTTGGAAAAATAACGTTCCCAAAGTAAAACGGGCTATTTTGTCAGGACAAGATGCTAGAATATGCATATTATTCACAGCTTAGGATAGAACACACTCTAAAGTTTCCAAAACTGTAAAAATATTGTCTGTGAGTATAACAGAACTGATATTGCAGGCGAAAGCCTGAGAAAAATCCAATCGGGAAGTGACTCATGTTTTGAAAGCTCTGCGTTCTGATGCGTCCCTATTGAGCAGTGAATGGGCTATCAACCAGATTCCTTTTTCTACGTATTCCCCAAGGTGTCTACAGCATTTTGACGTAGTTTCACGCCTTTATGTTGAAGAATGAGTGTAAACGACTACATTGCGTAAGTGTCCGGCTGAGGGCTCTCAGAGTAATTATTGTGTAATAGACAGAGGTAGCCATTTTTCCTCCCGGTCTTACGGAAAATACAGCTGTCCCGGTTGATATATTATCGAATAGATATTTGAAAAACACCTTGAGGATTGATTATAAACAACGTTTTGCCATGTTTCTGTCGATATTATGGAGCTAATTTGGAATATTTTTTGGCGTTGTCGTGACCGCAATTTCCGGTCGAATTCTCAGCCAAACGTGAAGAACTAACAGAGTTATTTCGGCTACAAAAACAATATTTTTTGGAAAAAAGGAACATTTGCTATCTAACTAGGAGTCTCGTGAGTGAAAACATCCGAAGCTCATCAAAGGTAAACGATTGAATTAGATTGCTTTTCTGATTTTTGTGACCAGGTTGCCTGCTGCTAGCTAGGCATAATGCTATGCTATCGATAAACTTACACAAATGCTTGTCTTGCTTTGGCTGTAAAGCATCATTTCAAAATCTGAGATGACAGGGTGATTAACAAAAGGCTAAGCTGTGTTTCAATATATTTCACTTGTGATTTCATGAATATGAATATTTTCTAGTAATATTATTTGACTGTGGCGCTATGCTATTCATCAGCTGCTGACTAAAATGATCCCGCGACAGGGATGGGTAGCGTCAAGAAGTTTTAATTAACATTTGGTTACGACATGATTCCATGTGTGTTATTTCATAGTTTATGTCTTCACTATTGTTCTACAATGTATAAAATAGTAAAAAATAAAGAAACCCTTTAAGTTTATTTAACCTTTAGTAGGTGTGTCAAAACTTTTACTGGTACTGCATGCATGTACATATGCATGTAAATAATAGAGAGGTCTGCAATTGACCTCAATAGTCCATATGTGGCACTAAGAGCTATGTTGATGTTCACAGAGAGTGAACAGGGAGACAGCACTAAATGGAGACCGTTCCCCTGACTCACTGGAATGGGTTTCATATAGCACTGGATTTAAACCAAAATTAATAGAGTGTAAAACAGGTTCCGAACCAGTGCAAAGACGAGTCCTTTAATTTGACAAAAATAGATCATTGATCAAATAATATAATCTTCCAAAGCAATTTACAAGCATTTGTGTGTAGCAGTCCTACCTTGGCATCCATGGCTGCGCGGGTCTGTTTCTGTGTTTCATCTATAAGGGTCAGGTTACTCAGGTTAGAGGTGTAGATGGGCAGAGGCACTGATTGGCTTTTCAAGTGGATGACCTTTATCAACGGTCCTTTCTGCAAAAGAGACAACACTTTATACTCAAAGAACACAAAGACTCATACATTCAGGTCAAAACTATTTCTGTGAAGAAAACATTTTCAATGTTACGGCCATTTCTACCCTGTGTATCGTATCACTCAGATTGCGGCCACTTGTTAAAGGCCTTTCTTTGTCAGGATTGTAGGCACATGGGTTTAATCACACTGCTATACAGAGCAGGCAATAAGCTTAACGTACCACAGTACTATAGGCCCTGTAATCTCACCCCAGACAATAGAGATATCAAAGGTGATTTTCAGACTGGGCCCACACATTTCTTTAGCATTAATAAACATTGAGTATACCTGACCATTTAACGTATAATAAAAGTGTAAATATCGGTGTTGACGGGGTACAATTGATTAGGGAGATCAGGAAGACATCCTGGCAGTAAACTCACCTAACCCGTAGTTTTGTCACAATGGTGCTGACAGCTGAATCAATATTCTCTGTTATTTCATCTGCAGCCATCCCAGAGTGGGCCACATAAGCCATGCTAAAACAAACAATAACATTTTACAGGAGGCAATGTGTATATAAATGAATGTGCATTAATTGCCCTTGTGTGTCAGTTACAGAGACAGGCTCCAAGAGAGAGGGAGATCTGTCAGGATATATTTTGAGTCACTATGGCACCATCATTGCCCATGTCCAACAAGGACAGGGTTTGCTGAGGCGCACTTACTGACTAAGTCAGAGAGCAGGCCTCACCAGTAGCAGCCTTTCTTAGAAATGGAGGTTGTTGTTCCCTGGATGGTTCTCTGGATGTCCAAGGCCAGCTTCTTGCTCTGCAGGTTCAATGACAAAGGCTCCCTAAGCAGGGGAGATTTAAAAAAAAAAAAAAAAAAAAAATTAAACTCCATTAAGGTATGTAAGGGCTAGCTTAAAGGCACATTTAAACTTACAGGTGAAGTCGGAAGTTTACATACACTTAGGTTGGAGTCATTAAAACTCATTTTTCAACCACTCCACAAATGTCTTGTGAACAAACTATAGTTTTGGCAAGTCGGTTAGGACATCTAGCATGACAAGTAATTTTTCCAACAATTGTTTACAGACAGATTATTTCACTTATAATTCATTGTATCACAATTCCAGTGGGTCAGAAGTTCACATACGCTAAGTTGACTGTGCCTTTCAACAGCTTGGAAAATTCCAGAAAATGATGTCATGGCTTTAGAAGCTTCTGATAGACTAACTGATATCATTTGAGTCAATTGGAGGTGTACCTGTGGATGTATTTCAAGGCCTACCTTCAAAATCAGTGCCTCTTTGCTTGACATCATGGGAAAATAAAAATAAAATCGGCCAAGACCTCAGAAAAACAATTGTAGACCTCCACAAATCTGGTTCATCCTTGGGAGCAATTTCCAAACACCTGAAGGTACCACGTTCATCTGTACAAACAATAGTAAGCAAGCATAAACACCATGGGACCACGCAGCCGTCATACCGCTCAGGAAGGAGACCCGTTCTGTCTCCAAGAGATGAACGTACTTTGGTGCAAATCAATCCCAGAACAGCAGCAAAGGATATTTTGAAGATGCTGGAGGAAACAGGTACAAAAGTATCTATATCCACAGTAAAACTAATTATATTTCGACAACAGGAAAGGCCGCTCAGCAAGGAAGAAGCCACTGCTCCAAAACCACCATAAAAAAGCCAGACTACGGTTTGCAACTGCACATGGGGACAAAGATCGTACTTTTTGGAGAGATGTCCTCTGGTCTGATCAAACAAAAATAGAACTGTTCAAAATATATGGCACCATGAGGGAGGAAAATGATGTGGATATATTGAAGCAACGTCTCAAGACATCAGTCAGGAAGTTAAAGCTTGGTCGCAAATGAGTCTTCCAAATGGACAATGACCCCAAGCATACTTCCAAAGTTGTGGCAATATGGCTTAAGGACTCAAAGTCAAGGTATTGGAGTGGCCATCAGAAAGCCCTGACCTCAATCCTATAGAAAAAATATGTGTGAGCAAGGAGGCCTACAAACCTGACTCAGTTACAGCAGCTCTGTCAGGAGGAATGGGCCAAAATTCGCCCAACTTATTGTGGGAAGCTTGTGGAAGGCTACCCGAAACATTTGACCCAAGTTAAACAATTGAAAGGCAATGCTACCAAATACTAATTGAGTGTATGTAAACTTCTGAACCACTGGGACTGTGATGAAAGAAATAAACCACTATCATTCTGACATTTCACATTCTTCAAATAAAGTGGTGACCTTAGACAGGGAATTTTTACTAGGATTAAATGTATTTGGCTATGGTGTATGTAAACTTCCGACTTCCAACTGTATAAGAGGACATGTATTTCAAAACCAGGGAACAGCACTAGGGGCTATGTTGATGTTCCCAGAGAGTGAACAGGGAGACAGCAAAAAAAGGATGCCACTCCCCTGCCTCACTGGAATGAGTTTCATATAGCAATGGAGTTAAACCAAAATTCACACTGAGAGTGAACCAGGTTCCGAACCAGTGCAAAAATGAGTCTTTAAATAGATTTCATTTGACTAAAATAGGCAAGGTGATCAACCAACAATATTTACAAGCTTACTTCTTTCTCTCGTAGAAGTGCTTGCCGATGTGCGAGGACAGCAGGCGGCGAAAGCTGTCGTCTGAAAGAAACATGTCAAAGTTCCCCAGCAGCCGTCGTTCGGCTTCAAAGGGCTTGTACTCAGTCCTCAGTGTCTTGTAAAGGATCACCTAAAGAAAGACAAAGGGATATGCCTGGATGAGTTGTGTCTCGTGTAAAAAATAACCCCCCCTTACACACGTTACGGTCAAATTCAACACAAAAATCTATATCTTTGGGCTACACATTACATTGAATACTTTCTGCCTGTGGACATCTGTTCTACAATGTGCCAGCAGAGCAAGATACCCTTTGCTGGCATAATTGATCTCTTTCGGGCAGAGTACATCTGGCATACCACGTTTTATTGAAAAAGTGTGGTGTTCCATTCATTTCTATAGTGGCATGCAGCTTAAGCCAGGCCCATCTCCACTTCATCCCTGAATAAATCAAATTAAAGTTTGTCACGCGCGCCAAATACAACAGATGTAGGTAGACCTTACAGTGAAATGCTTACTTACAGACTAACCAATAGTGAGAAGGTGTGTGTGTGTGTGTGTGTGTGTGTGTGTGTGTGTAGGTAAGTAAAGAAATAAAACAGTAAGAAGACATTTGAAAATAAGAGTCGCAAGGCTATATACAGACACCGGTTAGTCAGGCTTATTGAGGTAGTACGTATATGTATCACATAGGTATCCTATTTTGGATTCAAAACAGCAAACAGCAAAGCACCTCACGCCTCCTCGTCCATGCCTCCCGAGGGGAACGACACGCGGAGATCCATTCACCTACTCTGCATCACAAAGACATGGTGGTTGGAACTAAAAATCTCCTATTTGGACTGGCCAAAGGATTTCCATTGCTCGTGTTTCTTGGCCCAAGAAAGTCTCTTCTTATTGGTGCCCTTTAGTAGTGGTTTCTTTGCAGCAATTTGAACAGTTGATGTTGAGATGTATCTGTTACATGAACTCTGAAGTATTTATTTGGGCAGCAATCTGAGGTGCAGTTAACTCTCATGAACTTATCCTATGCAGCAGATGGGTCTTGGGTCTTCCGTTCCAGTCCCCATGAGAGCCAGTTTCATCACAGCGACTGCACTTGAAGATACTTTCAAAGTTCATGAAATGTTCCATATTGACTGACCTTCATGTTTTAAAGTATTGATGGACTATCGTTTCTCTTTGCTTATTTGAGCTGGTCTTGCCATAATATGAACTTGGGTCTTTTACCAAATAGGGCTGCTACCTTCTGTATACCACCCCTACCGTGTCACAACACAACTGATCGGCTCAAATGCATTAAGGAAAGAAATTCCACAACTTAAGCTTTAAGAAGGCACAGCTGTTAATTGAAATGCATTCCAGGTGACTACCTCATGAAGCTGGTTGAGAGAATGTCAAGAATGTGCAAAGCTGTCAAGGCAAAGGGTGGCAACTTGGAAGAATCTCAAATATAAAATATTTTCATTTGTTTAAAACCTGTTGAAACTAGGGGGCACTATTTTCATTTTTGGAAAAATAACGTTCCCAAAGTAAAACGGGCAATTTTGTCAGGACAAGATGCTAGAATATGCATATTATTCACAGCTTAGGATAGAACACACTCTAAAGTTTCCAAAACTGTAAAAATATTGTCTGTGAGTATAACAGAACTGATATTGCAGGCGAAAGCCTGAGAAAAATCCAATCGGGAAGTGACTCATGTTTTGAAAGCTCTGCGTTCTGATGCGTCCCTATTGAGCAGTGAATGGGCTATCAACCAGATTCCTTTTTCTACGTATTCCCCAAGGTGTCTACAGCATTTTGACGTAGTTTCACGCCTTTATGTTGAAGAATGAGTGTAAACGACTACATTGCGTAAGTGTCCGGCTGAGGGCTCTCAGAGTAATTATTGTGTAATAGACAGAGGTAGCCATTTTTCCTCCCGGTCTTACGGAAAATACAGCTGTCCCGGTTGATATATTATCGAATAGATATTTGAAAAACACCTTGAGGATTGATTATAAACAACGTTTTGCCATGTTTCTGTCGATATTATGGAGCTAATTTGGAATATTTTTTGGCGTTGTCGTGACCGCAATTTCCGGTCGAATTCTCAGCCAAACGTGAAGAACTAACAGAGTTATTTCGGCTACAAAAACAATATTTTTTGGAAAAAAGGAACATTTGCTATCTAACTAGGAGTCTCGTGAGTGAAAACATCCGAAGCTCATCAAAGGTAAACGATTGAATTAGATTGCTTTTCTGATTTTTGTGACCAGGTTGCCTGCTGCTAGCTAGGCATAATGCTATGCTATCGATAAACTTACACAAATGCTTGTCTTGCTTTGGCTGTAAAGCATCATTTCAAAATCTGAGATGACAGGGTGATTAACAAAAGGCTAAGCTGTGTTTCAATATATTTCACTTGTGATTTCATGAATATGAATATTTTCTAGTAATATTATTTGACTGTGGCGCTATGCTATTCAGCAGCTGCTGACTAAAATGATCCCGCGACAGGGATGGGTAGCGTCAAGAAGTTTTAATTAACATTTGGTTACGACATGATTCCATGTGTGTTATTTCATAGTTTATGTCTTCACTATTGTTCTACAATGTATAAAATAGTAAAAAATAAAGAAACCCTTTAGGTTTATTTAACCTTTAGTAGGTGTGTCAAAACTTTTACTGGTACTGCATGCATGTACATATGCATGTAAATAATAGAGAGGTCTGCAATTGACCTCAATAGTCCATATGTGGCACTAAGAGCTATGTTGATGTTCACAGAGAGTGAACAGGGAGACAGCACTAAATGGAGACCGTTCCCCTGACTCACTGGAATGGGTTTCATATAGCACTGGATTTAAACCAAAATTAATAGAGTGTAAAACAGGTTCCGAACCAGTGCAAAGACGAGTCCTTTAATTTGACAAAAATAGATCATTGATCAAATAATATAATCTTCCAAAGCAATTTACAAGCATTTGTGTGTAGCAGTCCTACCTTGGCATCCATGGCTGCGCGGGTCTGTTTCTGTGTTTCATCTATAAGGGTCAGGTTACTCAGGTTAGAGGTGTAGATGGGCAGAGGCACTGATTGGCTTTTCAAGTGGATGACCTTTATCAACGGTCCTTTCTGCAAAAGAGACAACACTTTATACTCAAAGAACACAAAGACTCATACATTCAGGTCAAAACTATTTCTGTGAAGAAAACATTTTCAATGTTACGGCCATTTCTACCCTGTGTATCGTATCACTCAGATTGCGGCCACTTGTTAAAGGCCTTTCTTTGTCAGGATTGTAGGCACATGGGTTTAATCACACTGCTATACAGAGCAGGCAATAAGCTTAACGTACCACAGTACTATAGGCCCTGTAATCTCACCCCAGACAATAGAGATATCAAAGGTGATTTTCAGACTGGGCCCACACATTTCTTTAGCATTAATAAACATTGAGTATACCTGACCATTTAACGTATAATAAAAGTGTAAATATCGGTGTTGACGGGGTACAATTGATTAGGGAGATCAGGAAGACATCCTGGCAGTAAACTCACCTAACCCGTAGTTTTGTCACAATGGTGCTGACAGCTGAATCAATATTCTCTGTTATTTCATCTGCAGCCATCCCAGAGTGGGCCACATAAGCCATGCTAAAACAAACAATAACATTTTACAGGAGGCAATGTGTATATAAATGAATGTGCATTAATTGCCCTTGTGTGTCAGTTACAGAGACAGGCTCCAAGAGAGAGGGAGATCTGTCAGGATATATTTTGAGTCACTATGGCACCATCATTGCCCATGTCCAACAAGGACAGGGTTTGCTGAGGCGCACTTACTGACTAAGTCAGAGAGCAGGCCTCACCAGTAGCAGCCTTTCTTAGAAATGGAGGTTGTTGTTCCCTGGATGGTTCTCTGGATGTCCAAGGCCAGCTTCTTGCTCTGCAGGTTCAATGACAAAGGCTCCCTAAGCAGGGGAGATTTAAAAAAATAAAAAAATAAAAAAAAATTAAACTCCATTAAGGTATGTAAGGGCTAGCTTAAAGGCACATTTAAACTTACAGGTGAAGTCGGAAGTTTACATACACTTAGGTTGGAGTCATTAAAACTCATTTTTCAACCACTCCACAAATGTCTTGTGAACAAACTATAGTTTTGGCAAGTCGGTTAGGACATCTAGCATGACAAGTAATTTTTCCAACAATTGTTTACAGACAGATTATTTCACTTATAATTCATTGTATCACAATTCCAGTGGGTCAGAAGTTCACATACGCTAAGTTGACTGTGCCTTTCAACAGCTTGGAAAATTCCAGAAAATGATGTCATGGCTTTAGAAGCTTCTGATAGACTAACTGATATCATTTGAGTCAATTGGAGGTGTACCTGTGGATGTATTTCAAGGCCTACCTTCAAAATCAGTGCCTCTTTGCTTGACATCATGGGAAAATAAAAATAAAATCGGCCAAGACCTCAGAAAAACAATTGTAGACCTCCACAAATCTGGTTCATCCTTGGGAGCAATTTCCAAACACCTGAAGGTACCACGTTCATCTGTACAAACAATAGTAAGCAAGCATAAACACCATGGGACCACGCAGCCGTCATACCGCTCAGGAAGGAGACCCGTTCTGTCTCCAAGAGATGAACGTACTTTGGTGCAAATCAATCCCAGAACAGCAGCAAAGGATATTTTGAAGATGCTGGAGGAAACAGGTACAAAAGTATCTATATCCACAGTAAAACTAATTATATTTCGACAACAGGAAAGGCCGCTCAGCAAGGAAGAAGCCACTGCTCCAAAACCACCATAAAAAAGCCAGACTACGGTTTGCAACTGCACATGGGGACAAAGATCGTACTTTTTGGAGAGATGTCCTCTGGTCTGATCAAACAAAAATAGAACTGTTCAAAATATATGGCACCATGAGGGAGGAAAATGATGTGGATATATTGAAGCAACGTCTCAAGACATCAGTCAGGAAGTTAAAGCTTGGTCGCAAATGAGTCTTCCAAATGGACAATGACCCCAAGCATACTTCCAAAGTTGTGGCAATATGGCTTAAGGACTCAAAGTCAAGGTATTGGAGTGGCCATCAGAAAGCCCTGACCTCAATCCTATAGAAAAAATATGTGTGAGCAAGGAGGCCTACAAACCTGACTCAGTTACAGCAGCTCTGTCAGGAGGAATGGGCCAAAATTCGCCCAACTTATTGTGGGAAGCTTGTGGAAGGCTACCCGAAACATTTGACCCAAGTTAAACAATTGAAAGGCAATGCTACCAAATACTAATTGAGTGTATGTAAACTTCTGAACCACTGGGACTGTGATGAAAGAAATAAACCACTATCATTCTGACATTTCACATTCTTCAAATAAAGTGGTGACCTTAGACAGGGAATTTTTACTAGGATTAAATGTATTTGGCTATGGTATGTAAACTTCCGACTTCCAACTGTATAAGAGGACATGTATTTCAAAACCAGGGAACAGCACTAGGGGCTATGTTGATGTTCCCAGAGAGTGAACAGGGAGACAGCAAAAAAAGGATGCCACTCCCCTGCCTCACTGGAATGAGTTTCATATAGCAATGGAGTTAAACCAAAATTCACACTGAGAGTGAACCAGGTTCCGAACCAGTGCAAAAATGAGTCTTTAAATAGATTTCATTTGACTAAAATAGGCAAGGTGATCAACCAACAATATTTACAAGCTTACTTCTTTCTCTCGTAGAAGTGCTTGCCGATGTGCGAGGACAGCAGGCGGCGAAAGCTGTCGTCTGAAAGAAACATGTCAAAGTTCCCCAGCAGCCGTCGTTCGGCTTCAAAGGGCTTGTACTCAGTCCTCAGTGTCTTGTAAAGGATCACCTAAAGAAAGACAAAGGGATATGCCTGGATGAGTTGTGTCTCGTGTAAAAAATAACCCCCCCTTACACACGTTACGGTCAAATTCAACACAAAAATCTATATCTTTGGGCTACACATTACATTGAATACTTTCTGCCTGTGGACATCTGTTCTACAATGTGCCAGCAGAGCAAGATACCCTTTGCTGGCATAATTGATCTCTTTCGGGCAGAGTACATCTGGCATACCACGTTTTATTGAAAAAGTGTGGTGTTCCATTCATTTCTATAGTGGCATGCAGCTTAAGCCAGGCCCATCTCCACTTCATCCCTGAATAAATCAAATTAAAGTTTGTCACGCGCGCCAAATACAACAGATGTAGGTAGACCTTACAGTGAAATGCTTACTTACAGACTAACCAATAGTGAGAAGGTGTGTGTGTGTGTGTGTGTGTGTGTGTGTGTGTAGGTAAGTAAAGAAATAAAACAGTAAGAAGACATTTGAAAATAAGAGTAGCAAGGCTATATACAGACACCGGTTAGTCAGGCTTATTGAGGTAGTACGTATATGTATCACATAGGTATCCTATTTTGGATTCAAAACAGCAAACAGCAAAGCACCTCACGCCTCCTCGTCCATGCCTCCCGAGGGGAACGACACGCGGAGATCCATTCACCTACTCTGCATCACAAAGACATGGTGGTTGGAACTAAAAATCTCCTATTTGGACTGGCCAAAGGATTTCCATTGCTCGTGTTTCTTGGCCCAAGAAAGTCTCTTCTTATTGGTGCCCTTTAGTAGTGGTTTCTTTGCAGCAATTTGAACAGTTGATGTTGAGATGTATCTGTTACATGAACTCTGAAGTATTTATTTGGGCAGCAATCTGAGGTGCAGTTAACTCTCATGAACTTATCCTATGCAGCAGATGGGTCTTGGGTCTTCCGTTCCAGTCCCCATGAGAGCCAGTTTCATCACAGCGACTGCACTTGAAGATACTTTCAAAGTTCATGAAATGTTCCATATTGACTGACCTTCATGTTTTAAAGTATTGATGGACTATCGTTTCTCTTTGCTTATTTGAGCTGGTCTTGCCATAATATGAACTTGGGTCTTTTACCAAATAGGGCTGCTACCTTCTGTATACCACCCCTACCGTGTCACAACACAACTGATCGGCTCAAATGCATTAAGGAAAGAAATTCCACAACTTAAGCTTTAAGAAGGCACAGCTGTTAATTGAAATGCATTCCAGGTGACTACCTCATGAAGCTGGTTGAGAGAATGTCAAGAATGTGCAAAGCTGTCAAGGCAAAGGGTGGCTACTTGGAAGAATCTCAAATATAAAATATTTTCATTTGTTTAAAACCTGTTGAAACTAGGGGGCACTATTTTCATTTTTGGAAAAATAACGTTCCCAAAGTAAAACGGAATAGAATATGCATATTATTCACAGCTTAGGATAGAACACACTCTAAAGTTTCCAAAACTGTAAAAATATTGTCTGTGAGTATAACAGAACTGATATTGCAGGCGAAAGCCTGAGAAAAATCCAATCGGGAAGTGACTCATGTTTTGAAAGCTCTGCGTTCTGATGCGTCCCTATTGAGCAGTGAATGGGCTATCAACCAGATTCCTTTTTCTACGTATTCCCCAAGGTGTCTACAGCATTTTGACGTAGTTTCACGCCTTTATGTTGAAGAATGAGTGTAAACGACTACATTGCGTAAGTGTCCGGCTGAGGGCTCTCAGAGTAATTATTGTGTAATAGACAGAGGTAGCCATTTTTCCTCCCGGTCTTACGGAAAATACAGCTGTCCCGGTTGATATATTATCGAATAGATATTTGAAAAACACCTTGAGGATTGATTATAAACAACGTTTTGCCATGTTTCTGTCGATATTATGGAGCTAATTTGGAATATTTTTTGGCGTTGTCGTGACCGCAATTTCCGGTCGAATTCTCAGCCAAACGTGAAGAACTAACAGAGTTATTTCGGCTACAAAAACAATATTTTTTGGAAAAAAGGAACATTTGCTATCTAACTAGGAGTCTCGTGAGTGAAAACATCCAAAGCTCAAAGGTAAACGATTGAATTAGATTGCTTTTCTGATTTTTGTGACCAGGTTGCCTGCTGCTAGCTAGGCATAATGCTATGCTATCGATAAACTTACACAAATGCTTGTCTTGCTTTGGCTGTAAAGCATAATTTCAAAATCTGAGATGACAGGGTGATTAACAAAAGGCTAAGCTGTGTTTCAATATATTTCACTTGTGATTTCATGAATATGAATATTTTCTAGTAATATTATTTGACTGTGGCGCTATGCTATTCAGCAGCTGCTGACTAAAATGATCCCGCGACAGGGATGGGTAGCGTCAAGAAGTTTTAATTAACATTTGGTTACGACATGATTCCATGTGTGTTATTTCATAGTTTATGTCTTCACTATTGTTCTACAATGTATAAAATAGTAAAAAATAAAGAAACCCTTTAGGTTTATTTAACCTTTAGTAGGTGTGTCAAAAACTTTTACTGGTACTGCATGCATGTACATATGCATGTAAATAATAGAGAGGTCTGCAATTGACCTCAATAGTCCATATGTGGCACTAAGAGCTATGTTGATGTTCACAGAGAGTGAACAGGGAGACAGCACTAAATGGAGACCGTTCCCCTGACTCACTGGAATGGGTTTCATATAGCACTGGATTTAAACCAAAATTAATAGAGTGTAAAACAGGTTCCGAACCAGTGCAAAGACGAGTCCTTTAATTTGACAAAAATAGATCATTGATCAAATAATATAATCTTCCAAAGCAATTTACAAGCATTTGTGTGTAGCAGTCCTACCTTGGCATCCATGGCTGCGCGGGTCTGTTTCTGTGTTTCATCTATAAGGGTCAGGTTACTCAGGTTAGAGGTGTAGATGGGCAGAGGCACTGATTGGCTTTTCAAGTGGATGACCTTTATCAACGGTCCTTTCTGCAAAAGAGACAACACTTTATACTCAAAGAACACAAAGACTCATACATTCAGGTCAAAACTATTTCTGTGAAGAAAACATTTTCAATGTTACGGCCATTTCTACCCTGTGTATCGTATCACTCAGATTGCGGCCACTTGTTAAAGGCCTTTCTTTGTCAGGATTGTAGGCACATGGGTTTAATCACACTGCTATACAGAGCAGGCAATAAGCTTAACGTACCACAGTACTATAGGCCCTGTAATCTCACCCCAGACAATAGAGATATCAAAGGTGATTTTCAGACTGGGCCCACACATTTCTTTAGCATTAATAAACATTGAGTATACCTGACCATTTAACGTATAATAAAAGTGTAAATATCGGTGTTGACGGGGTACAATTGATTAGGGAGATCAGGAAGACATCCTGGCAGTAAACTCACCTAACCCGTAGTTTTGTCACAATGGTGCTGACAGCTGAATCAATATTCTCTGTTATTTCATCTGCAGCCATCCCAGAGTGGGCCACATAAGCCATGCTAAAACAAACAATAACATTTTACAGGAGGCAATGTGTATATAAATGAATGTGCATTAATTGCCCTTGTGTGTCAGTTACAGAGACAGGCTCCAAGAGAGAGGGAGATCTGTCAGGATATATTTTGAGTCACTATGGCACCATCATTGCCCATGTCCAACAAGGACAGGGTTTGCTGAGGCGCACTTACTGACTAAGTCAGAGAGCAGGCCTCACCAGTAGCAGCCTTTCTTAGAAATGGAGGTTGTTGTTCCCTGGATGGTTCTCTGGATGTCCAAGGCCAGCTTCTTGCTCTGCAGGTTCAATGACAAAGGCTCCCTAAGCAGGGGAGATTTAAAAAAAAAAAAAAAAAAAAAATGTAAACTCCATTAGATTAGAACTCTGTAAGGGCTAGCTTAAAGGCACATTTAAACTTACAGGTGAAGTCGGAAGTTTACATACACTTAGGTTGGAGTCATTAAAACTCATTTTTCAACCACTCCACAAATGTCTTGTGAACAAACTATAGTTTTGGCAAGTCGGTTAGGACATCTAGCATGACAAGTAATTTTTCCAACAATTGTTTACAGACAGATTATTTCACTTATAATTCATTGTATCACAATTCCAGTGGGTCAGAAGTTCACATACACTAAGTTGACTGTGCCTTTCAACAGCTTGGAAAATTCCAGAAAATGATGTCATGGCTTTAGAAGCTTCTGATAGACTAACTGATATCATTTGAGTCAATTGGAGGTGTACCTGTGGATGTATTTCAAGGCCTACCTTCAAAATCAGTGCCTCTTTGCTTGACATCATGGGAAAATAAAAATAAAATCGGCCAAGACCTCAGAAAAACAATTGTAGACCTCCACAAATCTGGTTCATCCTTGGGAGCAATTTCCAAACACCTGAAGGTACCACGTTCATCTGTACAAACAATAGTAAGCAAGCATAAACACCATGGGACCACGCAGCCGTCATACCGCTCAGGAAGGAGACCCGTTCTGTCTCCAAGAGATGAACGTACTTTGGTGCAAATCAATCCCAGAACAGCAGCAAAGGATATTTTGAAGATGCTGGAGGAAACAGGTACAAAAGTATCTATATCCACAGTAAAACTAATTATATTTCGACAACAGGAAAGGCCGCTCAGCAAGGAAGAAGCCACTGCTCCAAAACCACCATAAAAAAGCCAGACTACGGTTTGCAACTGCACATGGGGACAAAGATCGTACTTTTTGGAGAGATGTCCTCTGGTCTGATCAAACAAAAATAGAACTGTTCAAAATATATGGCACCATGAGGGAGGAAAATGATGTGGATATATTGAAGCAACGTCTCAAGACATCAGTCAGGAAGTTAAAGCTTGGTCGCAAATGAGTCTTCCAAATGGACAATGACCCCAAGCATACTTCCAAAGTTGTGGCAATATGGCTTAAGGACTCAAAGTCAAGGTATTGGAGTGGCCATCAGAAAGCCCTGACCTCAATCCTATAGAAAAAATATGTGTGAGCAAGGAGGCCTACAAACCTGACTCAGTTACAGCAGCTCTGTCAGGAGGAATGGGCCAAAATTCGCCCAACTTATTGTGGGAAGCTTGTGGAAGGCTACCCGAAACATTTGACCCAAGTTAAACAATTGAAAGGCAATGCTACCAAATACTAATTGAGTGTATGTAAACTTCTGAACCACTGGGACTGTGATGAAAGAAATAAACCACTATCATTCTGACATTTCACATTCTTCAAATAAAGTGGTGACCTTAGACAGGGAATTTTTACTAGGATTAAATGTATTTGGCTATGGTGTATGTAAACTTCCGACTTCCAACTGTATAAGAGGACATGTATTTCAAAACCAGGGAACAGCACTAGGGGCTATGTTGATGTTCCCAGAGAGTGAACAGGGAGACAGCAAAAAAAGGATGCCACTCCCCTGCCTCACTGGAATGAGTTTCATATAGCAATGGAGTTAAACCAAAATTCACACTGAGAGTGAACCAGGTTCCGAACCAGTGCAAAAATGAGTCTTTAAATAGATTTCATTTGACTAAAATAGGCAAGGTGATCAACCAACAATATTTACAAGCTTACTTCTTTCTCTCGTAGAAGTGCTTGCCGATGTGCGAGGACAGCAGGCGGCGAAAGCTGTCGTCTGAAAGAAACATGTCAAAGTTCCCCAGCAGCCGTCGTTCGGCTTCAAAGGGCTTGTACTCAGTCCTCAGTGTCTTGTAAAGGATCACCTAAAGAAAGACAAAGGGATATGCCTGGATGAGTTGTGTCTCGTGTAAAAAATAACCCCCCCTTACACACGTTACGGTCAAATTCAACACAAAAATCTATATCTTTGGGCTACACATTACATTGAATACTTTCTGCCTGTGGACATCTGTTCTACAATGTGCCAGCAGAGCAAGATACCCTTTGCTGGCATAATTGATCTCTTTCGGGCAGAGTACATCTGGCATACCACGTTTTATTGAAAAAGTGTGGTGTTCCATTCATTTCTATAGTGGCATGCAGCTTAAGCCAGGCCCATCTCCACTTCATCCCTGAATAAATCAAATTAAAGTTTGTCACGCGCGCCAAATACAACAGATGTAGGTAGACCTTACAGTGAAATGCTTACTTACAGACTAACCAATAGTGAGAAGGTGTGTGTGTGTGTGTGTGTGTGTGTGTGTGTGTAGGTAAGTAAAGAAATAAAACAGTAAGAAGACATTTGAAAATAAGAGTAGCAAGGCTATATACAGACACCGGTTAGTCAGGCTTATTGAGGTAGTACGTATATGTATCACATAGGTATCCTATTTTGGATTCAAAACAGCAAACAGCAAAGCACCTCACGCCTCCTCGTCCATGCCTCCCGAGGGGAACGACACGCGGAGATCCATTCACCTACTCTGCATCACAAAGACATGGTGGTTGGAACTAAAAATCTCCTATTTGGACTGGCCAAAGGATTTCCATTGCTCGTGTTTCTTGGCCCAAGAAAGTCTCTTCTTATTGGTGCCCTTTAGTAGTGGTTTCTTTGCAGCAATTTGAACAGTTGATGTTGAGATGTATCTGTTACATGAACTCTGAAGTATTTATTTGGGCAGCAATCTGAGGTGCAGTTAACTCTCATGAACTTATCCTATGCAGCAGATGGGTCTTGGGTCTTCCGTTCCAGTCCCCATGAGAGCCAGTTTCATCACAGCGACTGCACTTGAAGATACTTTCAAAGTTCATGAAATGTTCCATATTGACTGACCTTCATGTTTTAAAGTATTGATGGACTATCGTTTCTCTTTGCTTATTTGAGCTGGTCTTGCCATAATATGAACTTGGGTCTTTTACCAAATAGGGCTGCTACCTTCTGTATACCACCCCTACCGTGTCACAACACAACTGATCGGCTCAAATGCATTAAGGAAAGAAATTCCACAACTTAAGCTTTAAGAAGGCACAGCTGTTAATTGAAATGCATTCCAGGTGACTACCTCATGAAGCTGGTTGAGAGAATGTCAAGAATGTGCAAAGCTGTCAAGGCAAAGGGTGGCTACTTGGAAGAATCTCAAATATAAAATATTTTCATTTGTTTAAAACCTGTTGAAACTAGGGGGCACTATTTTCATTTTTGGAAAAATAACGTTCCCAAAGTAAAACGGAATAGAATATGCATATTATTCACAGCTTAGGATAGAACACACTCTAAAGTTTCCAAAACTGTAAAAATATTGTCTGTGAGTATAACAGAACTGATATTGCAGGCGAAAGCCTGAGAAAAATCCAATCGGGAAGTGACTCATGTTTTGAAAGCTCTGCGTTCTGATGCGTCCCTATTGAGCAGTGAATGGGCTATCAACCAGATTCCTTTTTCTACGTATTCCCCAAGGTGTCTACAGCATTTTGACGTAGTTTCACGCCTTTATGTTGAAGAATGAGTGTAAACGACTACATTGCGTAAGTGTCCGGCTGAGGGCTCTCAGAGTAATTATTGTGTAATAGACAGAGGTAGCCATTTTTCCTCCCGGTCTTACGGAAAATACAGCTGTCCCGGTTGATATATTATCGAATAGATATTTGAAAAACACCTTGAGGATTGATTATAAACAACGTTTTGCCATGTTTCTGTCGATATTATGGAGCTAATTT